>NW_024609980.1:0-71296 GCF_016920785.2 Ixodes scapularis | reverse complement strand
CTCTCCAATAATTCGCTTTCACCGAGGCAATAGCCGAGATCGTGGTCACGGTGAACGAATAAAACGGCGCCGAACGTCTCTCATCAGGCAGTGCTCTCTCCAATAATTCGCTTTCACCGAGGCAATAGCCGAGATCGTGGTCACGATGAACGAATAAAACGGCGCCGAACGTCTCTCGTCAGGCCGTGCTCTCTCCAATAATTCGCTTTCACCGAGGCAATAGCCGAGATCGTGGTCACGGTGAACGAATAAAACGGCGCCGAACGTCTCTCGTCAGGCCGTGCTCTCTCCAATAATTCGCTTTCACCGAGGCAATAGCCGAGATCGTGGTCACGGTGAACGAATAAAACGGCGCCGAACGTCTCTCGTCAGGCCGTGCTCTCTCCAATAATTCGCTTTCACCGAGGCAATAGCCGAGATCATGGTCACGGTGAACGAATAAATCGGCGCCAAACGTCTCTCGTCAGGCCGTGCTCTCTCCAATAATTCGCTTTCATCGAGGCAATAGCCGAGATCGTGGTCATGGTGAACGAATAAAACGGCGCCGAACGTCTCTCGTCAGGCCGTGCTTTCTCCAATAATTCGCTTTCACCGAGGCAATAGCCGAGATCGTGGTCACGGTGAACGAATAAAACGGCGCCGAACGTCTCTCGTCAGGCCGTGCTCTCTCCAATAATTCGCTTTCACCGAGGCAATAGCCGAGATCGTGGTCACGGTGAACGAATAAAACGGCGCCGAATGTCTCTCGTCAGGCCGTGCTCTCTCCAATAATTCGCTTTCACCGAGGCAATGGCCGAGATCGTGGTCACGGTGTACGAATAAAACGGCGCCGAACGTCTCTCGTCAGGCCGTGCTCTCTCCAATAATTCGCTTTCACCGAGGCAATAGCCGAGATCGTGGTCACGGTGAACGAATAAAACGGCGCCGAACGTCTCTCGTCAGGCCGTGCTCTCTCCAATAATTCGCTTTCACCGAGGCAATAGCCGAGATCGTCTTCACGGTGAACGAATAAAACGGGGCCGAACGTCTCTCGTCAGGCCGTGCTCTCTCCAATAATTCGCTTTCACCGATGCAATAGCCGAGATCGTGGTCACGGTGAACGAATAAAACGGCGCCAAACGTCTCTCGTCAGGCCGTGCTCTCTCCAATAATTCGCTTTCACCGAGGCAATAGCCGAGATCGTGGTCACGGTGAACGAATAAAACGGCGCCAAACGTCTCTCGTCAGGCCGTGCTCTCTCCAATAATTCGCTTTCACCGAGGCGATAGCCGAGATCGTGGTCACGGTGAACGAATAAAACGGCGCCGAACGTCTCTCGTCAGGCCGTGCTCTCTCCAATAATTCGCTTTCACCGAGGCAATAGCCGAGATCGTTGTCACGGTGAACGAATAAAACGGCGCCGAACGTCTCTCGTCAGGCCGTGCTCTCTCCAATAATTCGCTTTCACCGAGGCAATAGCCGAGATCGTGGTCACGGTGAACGAATGAAACGGCACCGAACGTCTCTCGTCAGGCCGTGCTCTCTCCAATAATTCGCTTTCACCGAGGCAATAGCCGAGATCGTGGTCACGGTGAACGAATAAAACGGCGCCGAACGTCTCTCGTCAGGCCGTGCTCTCTCCAATAATTCGCTTTCACCGAGGCAATAGCCGAGATCGTGGTCACGGTGAACGAATAAAACGGCGCCGAACGTCTCTCGTCAGGCCGTGCTCTCTCCAATAATTCGCTTTCACCGAGGCAATAGCCGAGATCGTGGTCACGGTGAACGAATAAAACGGCGCCGAACGTCTCTCGTCAGGCCGTGCTCTCTCCAATAATTCGCTTTCACCGAGGCAATAGCCGAGATCGTGGTCACGGTGAACGAATAAAACGGCGCCAAACGTCTCTCGTCAGGCCGTGCTCTCTCCAATAATTCGCTTTCACCGAGGCAATAGCCGAGATCGTGGTCACGGTGAACGAATAAAACGGCGCCAAACGTCTCTCGTCAGGCCGTGCTCTCTCCAATAATTCGCTTTCACCGAGGCAATAGCCGAGATCGTGGTCACGGTGAACGAATAAAACGGCGCCAAACGTCTCTCGTCAGGCCGTGCTCTCTCCAATAATTCGCTTTCACCGAGGCAATAGCCGAGATCGTGGTCACGGTGAACGAATAAAACGGCGCCAAACGTCTCTCGTCAGGCCGTGCTCTCTCCAATAATCCGCTTTCACCGAGGCAATAGCCAAGATCGTGGTCACGGTGAACGAATAAAACGGCGCCGAACGTCTCTCGTCAGGCCGTGCTCTCTCCCATAATTCGCTTTCACCGAGGCAATAGCCGAGATCGTGGTCACGGTGAACGAATAAAACGGCGCCGAACGTCTCTCGTTAGGCCGTGCTCTCTCTAATAATTCGCTTTCACCGAGGCAATAGCCGAGATCGTGGTCACGGTGAACGAATAAAACGGCGCCGAACGTCTCTCGTCAGGCCGTGCTCTCTCCAATAATTCGCTTTCACCGAGGCAATAGCCGAGATCGTGGTCACGGTGAACGAATAAAACGGCGCCGAACGTCTCTCGTCAGGCCGTGCTCTCTCCCATAATTCGCTTTCACCGAGGCAATAGCCGAGATCGTGGTCACGGTGAACGAATAAAACGGCGCCGAACGTCTCTCGTTAGGCCGTGCTCTCTCCAATAATTCGCTTTCACCGAGGCAATAGCCGAGATCGTGGTCACGGTGAACGAATAAAACGGCGCCGAACGTCTCTCGTCAGGCCGTGCTCTCTCCAATAATTCGCTTTCACCGAGGCAATAGCCGAGATCGTGGTCACGGTGAACAAATAAAACGGCGCCGAACGTCTCTCATCAGGCAGTGCTCTCTCCAATAATTCGCTTTATCCGAGGCAATAGCCGAGATCGTGGTCACGGTGAACGAATAAAACGGCGCCGAACGTCTCTCGTCAGGCCGTGCTCTCTCCAATAATTCGCTTTCACCGAGGCAATAGCCGAGATCGTGGTCACGGTGAACGAATAAAACGGCGCCGAACGTCTCTCGTCAGGCCGTGCTCTCTCCAATAATTCGCTTTCACCGAGGCAATAGCCGAGATCGTGGTCACGGTGAACGAATAAAACGGCGCCAAACGTCTCTCGTCAGGCCGTGCTCTCTCCAATAATTCGCTTTCACCGAGGCAATAGCCGAGATCGTGGTCATGGTGAACGAATAAAACGGCGCCAAACGTCTCTCGTCAGGCCGTGCTCTCTCCAATAATTCGCTTTCACCGAGGCAATAGCCGAGATCGTGGTCACGGTGAACGAATAAAACGGCGCCGAACGTCTCTCATCAGGCAGTGCTCTCTCCAATAATTCGCTTTCACCGAGGCAATAGCCGAGATCGTGGTCACGGTGAACGAATAAAACGGCGCCGAACGTCTCTCGTCAGGCCGTGCTCTCTCCAATAATTCGCTTTCACCGAGGCAATAGCCGAGATCGTGGTCACGGTGAACGAATAAAACGGCGCCGAACGTCTCTCGTCAGGCCGTGCTCTCTCCAATAATTCGCTTTCACCGAGGCAATAGCCGAGATCGTGGTCACGGTGAACGAATAAAACGGCGCCGAACGTCTCTCGTCAGGCCGTGCTCTCTCCAATAATTCGCTTTCACCGAGGCCATAGCCGAGATCGTGGTCACGGTGAACGAATAAAACGGCGCCGAACGTCTCTCGTCAGGCCGTGCTCTCTCCAATAATTCGCTTTCACCGAGGCAATAGCCGAGATCGTGGTCACGGTGAACGAATAAAACGGCGCCAAACGTCTCTCGTCAGGCCGTGCTCTCTCCAATAATTCGCTTTCACCGAGGCAATAGCCGAGATCGTGGTCACGGTGAACGAATAAAACGGCGCCGAACGTCTCTCGTCAGGCCGTGCTCTCTCCAATAATTCGCTTTCACCGATGCAATAGCCGAGATCGTGGTCACGGTGAACGAATAAAACGGCGCCAAACGTCTCTCGTCAGGCAGTGCTCTCTCCAATAATTCGCTTTCACCGAGGCAATAGCCGAGATCGTGGTCACGGTGAACGAATAAAACGGCGCCGAACGTCTCTCGTCAGGCCGTGCTCTCTCCAATAATTCGCTTTCACCGAGGCAATAGCCGAGATCGTGGTCACGGTGAACGAATAAAACGGCGCCGAACGTCTCTCGTCAGGCCGTGCTCTCTCCAATAATTCGCTTTCACCGAGGCAATAGCCGAGATCGTGGTCACGGTGAACGAATAAAACGGCGCCGAACGTCTCTCGTCAGGCCGTGCTCTCTCCAATAATTCGCTTTCACCGAGGCAATAGCCGAGATCGTGGTCACGGTGAACGAATAAAACGGCGCCGAACGTCTCTCGTCAGGCCGTGCTCTCTCCAATAATTCGCTTTCACCGAGGCAATAGCCGAGATCGTGGTCACGGTGAACGAATAAAACGGCGCCGAACGTCTCTCGTCAGGCCGTGCTCTCTCCAATAATTCGCTTTCACCGAGGCAATAGCCGAGATCGTGGTCACGGTGAACGAATAAAACGGCGCCGAACGTCTCTCGTCAGGCCGTGCTCTCTCCAATAATTCGCTTTCACCGAGGCAATAGCCGAGATCGTGGTCACGGTGAACGAATAAAACGGCGCCAAACGTCTCTCGTCAGGCCGTGCTCTCTCCAATAATTCGCTTTCACCGAGGCAATAGCCGAGATCGTGGTCACGGTGAACGAATAAAACGGCGCCAAACGTCTCTCGTCAGGCCGTGCTCTCTCCAATAATTCGCTTTCACCGAGGCAATAGCCGAGATCGTGGTCACGGTGAACGAATAAAACGGCGCCGAACGTCTCTCGTCAGGCCGTGCTCTCTCCAATAATTCGCTTTCACCGAAGCAATAGCCGAGATCGTGGTCACGGTGAACGAATAAAACGGCGCCAAACGTCTCTCGTCAGGCCGTGCTCTCTCCAATAATTCGCTTTCACCGAGGCAATAGCCGAGATCGTGTTCACGGTGAACGAATAAAACGGCGCCAAACGTCTCTCGTCAGGCCGTGCTCTCTCCAATAATTCGCTTTCACCGAGGCAATAGCCGAGATCGTGGTCACGGTGAACGAATAAAACGGCGCCGAACGTCTCTCGTCAGGCCGTGCTCTCTCCAATAATTCGCTTTCACCGAGGCAATAGCCGAGATCGTGGTCACGGTGAACGAATAAAACGGCGCCAAACGTCTCTCGTCAGGCCGTGCTCTCTCCAATAATTCGCTTTCACCGAGGCAATAGCCGAGATCGTGGTCACGGTGAACGAATCAAACGGCGCCAAACGTCTCTCGTCAGGCCGTGCTCTCTCCAATAATTCGCTTTCACCGAGACAATAGCCGAGATCGTGGTCACGGTGAACGAATAAAACGGCGCCAAACGTCTCTCGTCAGTCCGTGCTCTCTCCAATAATTCGCTTTCACCGAGGCAATAGCCGAGATCGTGGTCACGGTGAACGAATAAAACGGCGCCAAACGTCTTTCGTCAGGCCGTGCTCTCTCCAATAATTCGATTTCACCGAGGCAATAGCCGAGATCGTGGTCACGGTGAACGAATAAAACGGCGCCAAACGTCTCTCGTCAGGCCGTGCTCTCTCCAATAATTCGCTTTCACCGAGGCAATAGCCGAGATCGTGGTCACGGTGAACGAATAAAACGGCGCCAAACGTCTCTCGTCAGGCCGTGCTCTCTCCAATAATTCGCTTTCACCGAGGCAATAGCCGAGATCGTGGTCACGGTGAACGAATAAAACGGCGCCAAACGTCTCTCGTCAGGCCGTGCTCTCTCCAATAATTCGCTTTCACCGAGGCAATAGCCGAGATCGTGGTCACGGTGAACGAATAAAACGGCGCCGAACGTCTCTCGTCAGGCCGTGCTCTCTCCAATAATTCGCTTTCACCGAGGCAATAGCCGAGATCGTGGTCACGGTGAACGAATAAAACGGCGCCAAACGTCTCTCGTCAGGCCGTGCTCTCTCCAATATTTCGCTTTCACCGAGGCAATAGCCGAGATCGTGGTCACGGTGAACGAATAAAACGGCGCCAAACGTCTCTCGTCAGGCCGTGCTCTCTCCAATAATTCGCTTTCACCGAGGCAATAGCCGAGATCGTGGTCACGGTGAACGAATAAAACGGCGCCGAACGTCTCTCGTCAGGCCGTGCTCTCTCCAATAATTCGCTTTCACCGAGGCAATAGCCGAGATCGTGGTCACGGTGAACGAATAAAACGGCGCCAAACGTCTCTCGTCAGGCCGTGCTCTCTCCAATAATTCGCTTTCACCGAGGCAATAGCCGAGATCGTGGTCACGGTGAACGAATAAAACGGCGCCGAACGTCTCTCGTCAGGCCGTGCTCTCTACAATAATTCGCTTTCACCGAGGCAATAGCCGAGATCGTGGTCACGGTGAACGAATAAAACGGCGCCGAACGTCTCTCGTCAGGCCGTGCTCTCTCCAATAATTCGCTTTCACCGAGGCAATAGCCGAGATCGTGGTCACGGTGAACGAATAAAACGGCGCCAAACGTCTCTCGTCAGGCCGTGCTCTCTCCAATAATTCGCTTTCACCGAGGCAATAGCCGAGATCGTGGTCACGGTGAACGAATAAAACGGCGCCGAACGTCTCTCGTCAGGCCGTGCTCTCTCCAATAATTCGCTTTCACCGAGGCAATAGCCGAGATCGTGGTCACGGTGAACGAATAAAACGGCGCCAAACTTCTCTCGTCAGGCCGTGCTCTCTCCAATAATTCGCTTTCACCGAGGCAATAGCCGAGATCGTGGTCACGGTGAACGAATAAAACGGCGCCGAACGTCTCTCGTCAGGCCGTGCTCTCTCCAATAATTCGCTTTCACCGAGGCAATAGCCGAGATCGTAGTCACGGTGAACGAATAAAACGGCGCCAAACGTCTCTCGTCAGGCCGTGCTCTCTCCAATAATCCGCTTTCACCGAGGCAATAGCCGAGATCGTGGTCACGGTGAACGAATAAAACGGCGCCGAACGTCTCTCGTCAGGCCGTGCTCTCTCCAATAATTCGCTTTCACCGAGGCAATAGCCGAGATCGTGGTCACGGTGAACGAATAAAACGGCGCCGAACGTCTCTCGTCAGGCCGTGCTCTCTCCCATAATTCGCTTTCACCGAGGCAATAGCCGAGATCGTGGTCACGGTGAACGAATAAAACGGCGCCGAACGTCTCTCGTTAGGCCGTGCTCTCTCCAATAATTCGCTTTCACCGAGGCAATAGCCGAGATCGTGGTCACGGTGAACGAATAAAACGGCGCCGAACGTCTCTCGTCAGGCCGTGCTCTCTCCAATAATTCGCTTTCACCGAGGCAATAGCCGAGATCGTGGTCACGGTGAACGAATAAAACGGCGCCGAACGTCTCTCATCAGGCAGTGCTCTCTCCAATAATTCGCTTTCACCGAGGCAATAGCCGAGATCGTGGTCACGGTGAACGAATAAAACGGCGCCGAACGTCTCTCGTCAGGCCGTGCTCTCTCCAATAATTCGCTTTCACCGAGGCAATAGCCGAGATCGTGGTCACGGTGAACGAATAAAACGGCGCCGAACGTCTCTCGTCAGGCCGTGCTCTCTCCAATAATTCGCTTTCACCGAGGCAATAGCCGAGATCGTGGTCACGGTGAACGAATAAAACGGCGCCAAACGTCTCTCGTCAGGCCGTGCTCTCTCCAATAATTCGCTTTCACCGAGGCAATAGCCGAGATCGTGGTCACGGTGAACGAATAAAACGGCGCCAAACGTCTCTCGTCAGGCCGTGCTCTCTCCAATAATTCGCTTTCACCGAGGCAATAGCCGAGATCGTGGTCACGGTGAACGAATAAAACGGCGCCGAACGTCTCTCGTCAGGCCGTGCTCTCTCCAATAATTCGCTTTCACCGAGGCAATAGCCGAGATCGTGGTCACGGTGAACGAATAAAACGGCGCCGAACGTCTCTCGTCAGGCCGTGCTCTCTCCAATAATTCGCTTTCACCGAGGCAATAGCCAAGATCGTGGTCACGGTGAACGCATAAAACGGCGCCGAACGTCTCTCGTCAGGCCGTGCTCTCTCCAATAATTCGCTTTCACCGAGGCCATAGCCGAGATCGTGGTCACGGTGAACGAATAAAACGGCGCCGAACGTCTCTCGTCAGGCCGTGCTCTCTCCAATAATTCGCTTTCACCGAGGCAATAGCCGAGATCGTGGTCACGGTGAACGAATAAAACGGCGCCGAACGTCTCTCGTCAGGCCGTGCTCTCTCCAATAATTCGCTTTCACCGAGGCAATAGCCGAGATCGTGGTCACGGTGAACGAATAAAACGGCGCCGAACGTCTCTCGTCAGGCCGTGCTCTCTCCAATAATTCGCTTTCACCGAGGCAATAGCCGAGATCGTGGTCACGGTGAACGAATAAAACGGCGCCGAACGTCTCTCGTCAGGCCGTGCTCTCTCCAATAATTCGCTTTCACCGAGGCAATAGCCGAGATCGTGGTCACGGTGAACGAATAAAACGGCGCCAAACGTCTCTCGTCAGGCCGTGCTCTCTCCAATAATTCGCTTTCACCGAGGCAATAGCCGAGATCGTGGTCACGGTGAACGAATAAAACGGCGCCAAACGACTCTCGTCAGGCCGTGCTCTCTCCAATAATTCGCTTTCACCGAGGCAATAGCCGAGATCGTGGTCACGGTGAACGAATAAAACGGCGCCGAACGTCTCTCGTCAGGCCGTGCTCTCTCCAATAATTCGCTTTCACCGAGGCAATAGCCGAGATCGTGGTCACGGTGAACGAATAAAACGGCGCCGAACGTCTCTCGTCAGGCCGTGCTCTCTCCAATAATTCGCTTTCACCGAGGCAATAGCCGAGATCGTGGTCACGGTGAACGAATAAAACGGCGCCGAACGTCTCTCGTCAGGCCGTGCTCTCTCCAATAATTCGCTTTCACCGAGGCCATAGCCGAGATCGTGGTCACGGTGAACGAATAAAACGGCGCCGAACGTCTCTCGTCAGGCCGTGCTCTCTCCAATAATTCGCTTTCACCGAGGCAATAGCCGAGATCGTGGTCACGGTGAACGAATAAAACGGCGCCGAACGTCTCTCGTCAGGCCGTGCTCTCTCCAATAATTCGCTTTCACCGAGGCAATAGCCGAGATCGTGGTCACGGTGAACGAATAAAACGGCGCCGAACGTCTCTCGTCAGGCCGTGCTCTCTCCAATAATTCGCTTTCACCGATGCAATAGCCGAGATCGTGGTCACGGTGAACGAATAAAACGGCGCCAAACGTCTCTCGTCAGGCCGTGCTCTCTCCAATAATTCGCTTTCACCGAGGCAATAGCCGAGATCGTGGTCACGGTGAACGAATAAAACGGCGCCAAACGTCTCTCGTCAGGCCGTGCTCTCTCCAATAATTCGCTTTCACCGAGGCGATAGCCGAGATCGTGGTCACGGTGAACGAATAAAACGGCGCCGAACGTCTCTCGTCAGGCCGTGCTCTCTCCAATAATTCGCTTTCACCGAGGCAATAGCCGAGATCGTGGTCACGGTGAACGAATAAAACGGCGCCGAACGTCTCTCGTCAGGCCGTGCTCTCTCCAATAATTCGCTTTCACCGAGGCAATAGCCGAGATCGTGGTCACGGTGAACGAATAAAACGGCACCGAACGTCTCTCGTCAGGCCGTGCTCTCTCCAATAATTCGCTTTCACCGAGGCAATAGCCGAGATCGTGGTCACGGTGAACGAATAAAACGGCGCCGAACGTCTCTCGTCAGGCCGTGCTCTCTCCAATAATTCGCTTTCACCGAGGCAATAGCCGAGATCGTGGTCACGGTGAACGAATAAAACGGCGCCGAACGTCTCTCGTCAGGCCGTGCTCTCTCCAATAATTCGCTTTCACCGAGGCAATAGCCGAGATCGTGGTCACGGTGAACGAATAAAACGGCGCCGAACGTCTCTCGTCAGGCCGTGCTCTCTCCAATAATTCGCTTTCACCGAGGCAATAGCCGAGATCGTGGTCACGGTGAACGAATAAAACGGCGCCGAACGTCTCTCGTCAGGCCGTGCTCTCTCCAATAATTCGCTTTCACCGAGGCAATAGCCGAGATCGTGGTCACGGTGAACGAATAAAACGGCGCCAAACGTCTCTCGTCAGGCCGTGCTCTCTCCAATAATTCGCTTTCACCGAGGCAATAGCCGAGATCGTGGTCACGGTGAAGGAATAAAACGGCGCCAAACGTCTCTCGTCAGGCCGTGCTCTCTCCAATAATTCGCTTTCACCGAGGCAATAGCCGAGATCGTGGTCACGGTGAACGAATAAAACGGCGCCAAACGTCTCTCGTCAGGCCGTGCTCTCTCCAATAATTCGATTTCACCGAGGCAATAGCCGAGATCGTGGTCACGGTGAACGAATAAAACGGCGCCAAACGTCTCTCGTCAGGCCGTGCTCTCTCCAATAATTCGCTTTCACCGAGGCAATAGCCTAGATCGTGGTCACGGTGAACGAATAAAACGGCGCCAAACGTCTCTCGTCAGGCCGTGCTCTCTCCAATAATTCGCTTTCACCGAGGCAATAGCCGAGATCGTGGTCACGGTGAACGAATAAAAACGGCGCCAAACGTCTCTCGTCAGGCCGTGCTCTCTCCAATAATTCGCTTTCACCGAGGCAATAGCCGAGATCGTGGTCACGGTGAACGAATAAAACGGCGCCGAACGTCTCTCGTCAGGCCGTGCTCTCTCCAATAATTCGCTTTCACCGAGGCAATAGCCGAGATCGTGGTCACGGTGAACGAATAAAACGGCGCCAAACGTCTCTCGTCAGGCCGTGCTCTCTCCAATATTTCGCTTTCACCGAGGCAATAGCCGAGATCGTGGTCACGGTGAACGAATAAAACGGCGCCAAACGTCTCTCGTCAGGCCGTGCTCTCTCCAATAATTCGCTTTCACCGAGGCAATAGCCGAGATCGTGGTCACGGTGAACGAATAAAACGGCGCCGAACGTCTCTCGTCAGGCCGTGCTCTCTCCAATAATTCGCTTTCACCGAGGCAATAGCCGAGATCGTGGTCACGGTGAACGAATAAAACGGCGCCAAACGTCTCTCGTCAGGCCGTGCTCTCTCCAATAATTCGCTTTCACCGAGGCAATAGCCGAGATCGTGGTCACGGTGAACGAATAAAACGGCGCCGAACGTCTCTCGTCAGGCCGTGCTCTCTCCAATAATTCGCTTTCACCGAGGCAATAGCCGAGATCGTGGTCACGGTGAACGAATAAAACGGCGCCGAACGTCTCTCGTCAGGCCGTGCTCTCTCCAATAATTCGCTTTCACCGAGGCAATAGCCGAGATCGTGGTCACGGTGAACGAATAAAACGGCGCCAAACGTCTCTCGTCAGGCCGTGCTCTCTCCAATAATTCGCTTTCACCGAGGCAATAGCCGAGATCGTGGTCACGGTGAACGAATAAAACGGCGCCGAACGTCTCTCGTCAGGCCGTGCTCTCTCCAATAATTCGCTTTCACCGAGGCAATAGCCGAGATCGTGGTCACGGTGAACGAATAAAACGGCGCCAAACTTCTCTCGTCAGGCCGTGCTCTCTCCAATAATTCGCTTTCACCGAGGCAATAGCCGAGATCGTGGTCACGGTGAACGAATAAAACGGCGCCGAACGTCTCTCGTCAGGCCGTGCTCTCTCCAATAATTCGCTTTCACCGAGGCAATAGCCGAGATCGTGGTCACGGTGAACGAATAAAACGGCGCCAAACGTCTCTCGTCAGGCCGTGCTCTCTCCAATAATCCGCTTTCACCGAGGCAATAGCCGAGATCGTGGTCACGGTGAACGAATAAAACGGCGCCGAACGTCTCTCGTCAGGCCGTGCTCTCTCCAATAATTCGCTTTCACCGAGGCAATAGCCGAGATCGTGGTCACGGTGAACGAATAAAACGGCGCCGAACGTCTCTCGTCAGGCCGTGCTCTCTCCCATAATTCGCTTTCACCGAGGCAATAGCCGAGATCGTGGTCACGGTGAACGAATAAAACGGCGCCGAACGTCTCTCGTTAGGCCGTGCTCTCTCCAATAATTCGCTTTCACCGAGGCAATAGCCGAGATCGTGGTCACGGTGAACGAATAAAACGGCGCCGAACGTCTCTCGTCAGGCCGTGCTCTCTCCAATAATTCGCTTTCACCGAGGCAATAGCCGAGATCGTGGTCACGGTGAACGAATAAAACGGCGCCGAACGTCTCTCATCAGGCAGTGCTCTCTCCAATAATTCGCTTTCACCGAGGCAATAGCCGAGATCGTGGTCACGGTGAACGAATAAAACGGCGCCGAACGTCTCTCGTCAGGCCGTGCTCTCTCCAATAATTCGCTTTCACCGAGGCAATAGCCGAGATCGTGGTCACGGTGAACGAATAAAACGGCGCCGAACGTCTCTCGTCAGGCCGTGCTCTCTCCAATAATTCGCTTTCACCGAGACAATAGCCGAGATCGTGGTCACGGTGAACGAATAAAACGGCGCCGAACGTCTCTCGTCAGGCCGTGCTCTCTCCAATAATTCGCTTTCACCGATGCAATAGCCGAGATCGTGGTCACGGTGAACGAATAAAACGGCGCCAAACGTCTCTCGTCAGGCCGTGCTCTCTCCAATAATTCGCTTTCACCGAGGCAATAGCCGAGATCGTGGTCACGGTGAACGAATAAAACGGCGCCAAACGTCTCTCGTCAGGCCGTGCTCTCTCCAATAATTCGCTTTCACCGAGGCGATAGCCGAGATCGTGGTCACGGTGAACGAATAAAACGGCGCCGAACGTCTCTCGTCAGGCCGTGCTCTCTCCAATAATTCGCTTTCACCGAGGCAATAGCCGAGATCGTGGTCACGGTGAACGATAAAACGGCGCCGAACGTCTCTCGTCAGGCCGTGCTCTCTCCAATAATTCGCTTTCACCGAGGCAATAGCCGAGATCGTGGTCACGGTGAACGAATAAAACGGCACCGAACGTCTCTCGTCAGGCCGTGCTCTCTCCAATAATTCGCTTTCACCGAGGCAATAGCCGAGATCGTGGTCACGGTGAACGAATAAAACGGCGCCGAACGTCTCTCGTCAGGCCGTGCTCTCTCCAATAATTCGCTTTCACCGAGGCAATAGCCGAGATCGTGGTCACGGTGAACGAATAAAACGGCGCCGAACGTCTCTCGTCAGGCCGTGCTCTCTCCAATAATTCGCTTTCACCGAGGCAATAGCCGAGATCGTGGTCACGGTGAACGAATAAAACGGCGCCGAACGTCTCTCGTCAGGCCGTGCTCTCTCCAATAATTCGCTTTCACCGAGGCAATAGCCGAGATCGTGGTCACGGTGAACGAATAAAACGGCGCCGAACGTCTCTCGTCAGGCCGTGCTCTCTCCAATAATTCGCTTTCACCGAGGCAATAGCCGAGATCGTGGTCACGGTGAACGAATAAAACGGCGCCGAACGTCTCTCGTCAGGCCGTGCTCTCTCCAATAATTCGCTTTCACCGAGGCAATAGCCGAGATCGTGGTCACGGTGAAGGAATAAAACGGCGCCAAACGTCTCTCGTCAGGCCGTGCTCTCTCCAATAATTCGCTTTCACCGAGGCAATAGCCGAGATCGTGGTCACGGTGAACGAATAAAACGGCGCTAAACGTCTCTCGTCAGGCCGTGCTCTCTCCAATAATTCGATTTCACCGAGGCAAAAGCCGAGATCGTGGTCACGGTGAACGAATAAAACGGCGCCAAACGTCTCTCGTCAGGCCGTGCTCTCTCCAATAATTCGCTTTCACCGAGGCAATAGCCTAGATCGTGGTCACGGTGAACGAATAAAACGGCGCCAAACGTCTCTCGTCAGGCCGTGCTCTCTCCAATAATTCGCTTTCACCGAGGCAATAGCCGAGATCGTGGTCACGGTGAACGAATAAAACGGCGCCAAACGTCTCTCGTCAGGCCGTGCTCTCTCCAATAATTCGCTTTCACCGAGGCAATAGCCGAGATCGTGGTCACGGTGAACGAATAAAACGGCGCCGAACGTCTCTCGTCAGGCCGTGCTCTCTCCAATAATTCGCTTTCACCGAGGCAATAGCCGAGATCGTGGTCACGGTGAACGAATAAAACGGCGCCAAACGTCTCTCGTCAGGCCGTGCTCTCTCCAATATTTCGCTTTCACCGAGGCAATAGCCGAGATCGTGGTCACGGTGAACGAATAAAACGGCGCCAAACGTCTCTCGTCAGGCCGTGCTCTCTCCAATAATTCGCTTTCACCGAGGCAATAGCCGAGATCGTGGTCACGGTGAACGAATAAAACGGCGCCGAACGTCTCTCGTCAGGCCGTGCTCTCTCCAATAATTCGCTTTCACCGAGGCAATAGCCGAGATCGTGGTCACGGTGAACGAATAAAACGGCGCCAAACGTCTCTCGTCAGGCCGTGCTCTCTCCAATAATTCGCTTTCACCGAGGCAATAGCCGAGATCGTGGTCACGGTGAACGAATAAAACGGCGCCGAACGTCTCTCGTCAGGCCGTGCTCTCTCCAATAATTCGCTTTCACCGAGGCAATAGCCGAGATCGTGGTCACGGTGAACGAATAAAACGGCGCCGAACGTCTCTCGTCAGGCCGTGCTCTCTCCAATAATTCGCTTTCACCGAGGCAATAGCCGAGATCGTGGTCACGGTGAACGAATAAAACGGCGCCAAACGTCTCTCGTCAGGCCGTGCTCTCTCCAATAATTCGCTTTCACCGAGGCAATAGCCGAGATCGTGGTCACGGTGAACGAATAAAACGGCGCCGAACGTCTCTCGTCAGGCCGTGCTCTCTCCAATAATTCGCTTTCACCGAGGCAATAGCCGAGATCGTGGTCACGGTGAACGAATAAAACGGCGCCAAACTTCTCTCGTCAGGCCGTGCTCTCTCCAATAATTCGCTTTCACCGAGGCAATAGCCGAGATCGTGGTCACGGTGAACGAATAAAACGGCGCCGAACGTCTCTCGTCAGGCCGTGCTCTCTCCAATAATTCGCTTTCACCGAGGCAATAGCCGAGATCGTGGTCACGGTGAACGAATAAAACGGCGCCAAACGTCTCTCGTCAGGCCGTGCTCTCTCCAATAATCCGCTTTCACCGAGGCAATAGCCGAGATCGTGGTCACGGTGAACGAATAAAACGGCGCCGAACGTCTCTCGTCAGGCCGTGCTCTCTCCAATAATTCGCTTTCACCGAGGCAATAGCCGAGATCGTGGTCACGGTGAACGAATTAAACGGCGCCGAACGTCTCTCGTCAGGCCGTGCTCTCTCCCATAATTCGCTTTCACCGAGGCAATAGCCGAGATCGTGGTCACGGTGAACGAATAAAACGGCGCCGAACGTCTCTCGTTAGGCCGTGCTCTCTCCAATAATTCGCTTTCACCGAGGCAATAGCCGAGATCGTGGTCACGGTGAACGAATAAAACGGCGCCGAACGTCTCTCGTCAGGCCGTGCTCTCTCCAATAATTCGCTTTCACCGAGGCAATAGCCGAGATCGTGGTCACGGTGAACGAATAAAACGGCGCCGAACGTCTCTCATCAGGCAGTGCTCTCTCCAATAATTCGCTTTCACCGAGGCAATAGCCGAGATCGTGGTCACGGTGAACGAATAAAACGGCGCCGAACGTCTCTCGTCAGGCCGTGCTCTCTCCAATAATTCGCTTTCACCGAGGCAATAGCCGAGATCGTGGTCACGGTGAACGAATAAAATGGCGCCGAACGTCTCTCGTCAGGCCGTGCTCTCTCCAATAATTCGCTTTCACCGAGGCAATAGCCGAGATCGTGGTCACGGTGAACGAATAAAACGGCGCCAAACGTCTCTCGTCAGGCCGTGCTCTCTCCAATAATTCGCTTTCACCGAGGCAATAGCCGAGATTGTGGTCACGGTGAACGAATAAAACGGCGCCAAACGTCTCTCGTCAGGCCGTGCTCTCTCCAATAATTCGCTTTCACCGAGGCAATAGCCGAGATCGTGGTCACGGTGAACGAATAAAACGGCGCCGAACGTCTCTCGTCAGGCCGTGCTCTCTCCAATAATTCGCTTTCACCGAGGCAATAGCCGAGATCGTGGTCACGGTGAACGATTAAAACGGCGCCGAACGTCTCTCGTCAGGCCGTGCTCTCTCCAATAATTCGCTTTCACCGAGGCAATAGCCAAGATCGTGGTCACGGTGAACGCATAAAACGGCGCCGAACGTCTCTCGTCAGGCCGTGCTCTCTCCAATAATTCGCTTTCACCGAGGCCATAGCCGAGATCGTGGTCACGGTGAACGAATAAAACGGCGCCGAACGTCTCTCGTCAGGCCGTGCTCTCTCCAATAATTCGCTTTCACCGAGGCAATAGCCGAGATCGTGGTCACGGTGAACGAATAAAACGGCGCCGAACGTCTCTCGTCAGGCCGTGCTCTCTCCAATAATTCGCTTTCACCGAGGCAATAGCCGAGATCGTGGTCACGGTGAACGAATAAAACGGCGCCGAACGTCTCTCGTCAGGCCGTGCTCTCTCCAATAATTCGCTTTCACCGAGGCAATAGCCGAGATCGTGGTCACGGTGAACGAATAAAACGGCGCCGAACGTCTCTCGTCAGGCCGTGCTCTCTCCAATAATTCGCTTTCACCGAGGCAATAGCCGAGATCGTGGTCACGGTGAACGAATAAAACGGCGCCGAACGTCTCTCGTCAGGCCGTGCTCTCTCCAATAATTCGCTTTCACCGAGGCAATAGCCGAGATCGTGGTCACGGTGAACGAATAAAACGGCGCCGAACGTCTCTCGTCAGGCCGTGCTCTCTCCAATAATTCGCTTTCACCGAGGCAATAGCCGAGATCGTGGTCACGGTGAACGAATAAAACGGCGCCAAACGTCTCTCGTCAGGCCGTGCTCTCTCCAATAATTCGCTTTCACCGAGGCAATAGCCGAGATCGTGGTCACGGTGAACGAATAAAACGGCGCCAAACGTCTCTCGTCAGGCCGTGCTCTCTCCAATAATTCGCTTTCACCGAGGCAATAGCCGAGATCGTGGTCACGGTGAACGAATAAAACGGCGCCGAACGTCTCTCGTCAGGCCGTGCTCTCTCCAATAATTCGCTTTCACCGAGGCAATAGCCGAGATCGTGGTCACGGTGAACGAATAAAACGGCGCCGAACGTCTCTCGTCAGGCCGTGCTCTCTCCAATAATTCGCTTTCACCGAGGCAATAGCCGAGATCGTGGTCACGGTGAACGAATAAAACGGCGCCGAACGTCTCTCGTCAGGCCGTGCTCTCTCCAATAATTCGCTTTCACCGAGGCCATAGCCGAGATCGTGGTCACGGTGAACGAATAAAACGGCGCCGAACGTCTCTCGTCAGGCCGTGCTCTCTCCAATAATTCGCTTTCACCGAGGCAATAGCCGAGATCGTGGTCACGGTGAACGAATAAAACGGCGCCGAACGTCTCTCGTCAGGCCGTGCTCTCTCCAATAATTCGCTTTCACCGAGGCAATAGCCGAGATCGTGGTCACGGTGAACGAATAAAACGGCGCCGAACGTCTCTCGTCAGGCCGTGCTCTCTCCAATAATTCGCTTTCACCGATGCAATAGCCGAGATCGTGGTCACGGTGAACGAATAAAACGGCGCCAAACGTCTCTCGTCAGGCCGTGCTCTCTCCAATAATTCGCTTTCACCGAGGCAATAGCCGAGATCGTGGTCACGGTGAACGAATAAAACGGCGCCAAACGTCTCTCGTCAGGCCGTGCTCTCTCCAATAATTCGCTTTCACCGAGGCGATAGCCGAGATCGTGGTCACGGTGAACGAATAAAACGGCGCCGAACGTCTCTCGTCAGGCCGTGCTCTCTCCAATAATTCGCTTTCACCGAGGCAATAGCCGAGATCGTGGTCACGGTGAACGAATAAAACGGCGCCGAACGTCTCTCGTCAGGCCGTGCTCTCTCCAATAATTCGCTTTCACCGAGGCAATAGCCGAGATCGTGGTCACGGTGAACGAATAAAACGGCACCGAACGTCTCTCGTCAGGCCGTGCTCTCTCCAATAATTCGCTTTCACCGAGGCAATAGCCGAGATCGTGGTCACGGTGAACGAATAAAACGGCGCCGAACGTCTCTCGTCAGGCCGTGCTCTCTCCAATAATTCGCTTTCACCGAGGCAATAGCCGAGATCGTGGTCACGGTGAACGAATAAAACGGCGCCGAACGTCTCTCGTCAGGCCGTGCTCTCTCCAATAATTCGCTTTCACCGAGGCAATAGCCGAGATCGTGGTCACGGTGAACGAATAAAACGGCGCCGAACGTCTCTCATCAGGCCGTGCTCTCTCCAATAATTCGCTTTCACCGAGGCAATAGCCGAGATCGTGGTCACGGTGAACGAATAAAACGGCGCCGAACGTCTCTCGTCAGGCCGTGCTCTCTCCAATAATTCGCTTTCACCGAGGCAATAGCCGAGATCGTGGTCACGGTGAACGAATAAAACGGCGCCGAACGTCTCTCGTCAGGCCGTGCTCTCTCCAATAATTCGCTTTCACCGAGGCAATAGCCGAGATCGTGGTCACGGTGAAGGAATAAAACGGCGCCAAACGTCTCTCGTCAGGCCGTGCTCTCTCCAATAATTCGCTTTCACCGAGGCAATAGCCGAGATCGTGGTCACGGTGAACGAATAAAACGGCGCCAAACGTCTCTCGTCAGGCCGTGCTCTCTCCAATAATTCGCTTTCACCGAGGCAATTGCCGAGATCGTGGTCACGGTGAACGAATAAAACGGCCCCGAACGTCTCTCGTCAGGCCGTGCTCTCTCCAATAATTCGCTTTCACCGAGGCAATAGCCGAGATCGTGGTCACGGTGAACGAATAAAACGGCGCCAAACGTCTCTCGTCAGGCCGTGCTCTCTCCAATAATTCGCTTTCACCGAGGCAATAGCCGAGATCGTGGTCACGGTGAACGAATAAAACGGCGCCAAACGTCTCTCGTCAGGCCGTGCTCTCTCCAATAATTCGCTTTCACCGAGGCAATAGCCGAGATCGTGGTCACGGTGAACGAATAAAACGGCGCCGAACGTCTCTCGTCAGGCCGTGCTCTCTCCAATAATTCGCTTTCACCGAGGCAATAGCCGAGATCGTGGTCACGGTGAACGAATAAAACGGCGCCAAACGTCTCTCGTCAGGCCGTGCTCTCTCCAATAATTCGCTTTCACCGAGGCAATAGCCGAGATCGTGGTCACGGTGAACGAATCAAACGGCGCCAAACGTCTCTCGTCAGGCCGTGCTCTCTCCAATAATTCGCTTTCACCGAGGCAATAGCCGAGATCGTGGTAACGGTGAACGAATAAAACGGCGCCAAACGTCTCTCGTCAGGCCGTGCTCTCTCCAATAATTCGCTTTCACCGAGGCAATAGCCGAGATCGTGGTCACGGTGAACGAATAAAACGGCGCCAAACGTCTCTCGTCAGGCCGTGCTCTCTCCAATAATTCGCTTTCACCGAGGCAATAGCCGAGATCGTGGTCACGGTGAACGACTAAAATGGCGCCAAACGTCTCTCGTCAGGCCGTGCTCTCTCCAATAATTCGCTTTCACCGAGGCAATAGCCGAGATCGTGGTCACGGTGAACGAATAAAACGGCGCCAAACGTCTCTCGTCAGGCCGTGCTCTCTCCAATAATTCGCTTTCACCGAGGCAATAGCCGAGATCGTGGTCACGGTGAACGAATAAAACGGCGCCGAACGTCTCTCGTCAGGCCGTGCTCTCTCCAATAATTCGCTTTCACCGAGGCAATAGCCGAGATCGTGGTCACGGTGAACGAATAAAACGGCGCCAAACGTCTCTCGTCAGGCCGTGCTCTCTCCAATATTTCGCTTTCACCGAGGCAATAGCCGAGATCGTGGTCACGGTGAACGAATAAAACGGCGCCAAACGTCTCTCGTCAGGCCGTGCTCTCTCCAATAATTCGCTTTCACCGAGGCAATAGCCGAGATCGTGGTCACGGTGAACGAATAAAACGGCGCCGAACGTCTCTCGTCAGGCCGTGCTCTCTCCAATAATTCGCTTTCACCGAGGCAATAGCCGAGATCGTGGTCACGGTGAACGAATAAAACGGCGCCAAACGTCTCTCGTCAGGCCGTGCTCTCTCCAATATTTCGCTTTCACCGAGGCAATAGCCGAGATCGTGGTCACGGTGAACGAATAAAACGGCGCCAAACGTCTCTCGTCAGGCCGTGCTCTCTCCAATAATTCGCTTTCACCGAGGCAATAGCCGAGATCGTGGTCACGGTGAACGAATAAAACGGCGCCAAACGTCTCTCGTCAGGCCGTGCTCTCTCCAATAATTCGCTTTCACCGAGGCAATAGCCGAGATCGTGGTCACGGTGAACGACTAAAATGGCGCCAAACGTCTCTCGTCAGGCCGTGCTCTCTCCAATAATTCGCTTTCACCGAGGCAATAGCCGAGATCGTGGTCACGGTGAACGAATAAAACGGCGCCAAACGTCTCTCGTCAGGCCGTGCTCTCTCCAATAATTCGCTTTCACCGAGGCAATAGCCGAGATCGTGGTCACGGTGAACGAATAAAACGGCGCCGAACGTCTCTCGTCAGGCCGTGCTCTCTCCAATAATTCGCTTTCACCGAGGCAATAGCCGAGATCGTGGTCACGGTGAACGAATAAAACGGCGCCAAACGACTCTCGTCAGGCTGTGCTCTCTCCAATATTTCGCTTTCACCGAGGCAATAGCCGAGATCGTGGTCACGGTGAACGAATAAAACGGCGCCAAACGTCTCTCGTCAGGCCGTGCTCTCTCCAATAATTCGCTTTCACCGAGGCAATAGCCGAGATCGTGGTCACGGTGAACGAATAAAACGGCGCCGAACGTCTCTCGTCAGGCCGTGCTCTCTCCAATAATTCGCTTTCACCGAGGCAATAGCCGAGATCGTGGTCACGGTGAACGAATAAAACGGCGCCAAACGTCTCTCGTCAGGCCGTGCTCTCTCCAATAATTCGCTTTCACCGAGGCAATAGCCGAGATCGTGGTCACGGTGAACGAATAAAACGGCACCAAACGTCTCTCGTCAGGCCGTGCTCTCTCCAATAATTCGCTTTCACCGAGGCAATAGCCGAGATCGTGGTCACGGTGAACGAATAAAACGGCGCCAAACGTCTCTCGTCAGTCCGTGCTCTCTCCAATAATTCGCTTTCACCGAGGCAATAGCCGAGATCGTGGTCACGGTGAACGAATAAAACGGCGCCAAACGTCTCTCGTCAGGCCGTGCTCTCTCCAATAATTCGATTTCACCGAGGCAATAGCCGAGATCGTGGTCACGGTGAACGAATAAAACGGCGCCAAATGTCTCTCGTCAGGCCGTGCTCTCTCCAATAATTCGCTTTCACCGAGGCAATAGCCGAGATCGTGGTCACGGTGAACGAATAAAACGGCGCCAAACGTCTCTCGTCAGGCCGTGCTCTCTCCAATAATTCGCTTTCACCGAGGCAATAGCCGAGATCGTGGTAACGGTGAACGAATAAAACGGCGCCAAACGTCTCTCGTCAGGCCGTGCTCTCTCCAATAATTCGCTTTCACCGAGGCAATAGCCGAGATCGTGGTCACGGTGAACGAATAAAACGGCGCCAAACGTCTCTCGTCAGGCCGTGCTCTCTCCAATAATTCGCTTTCACCGAGGCAATAGCCGAGATCGTGGTCACGGTGAACGACTAAAATGGCGCTAAACGTCTCTCGTCAGGCCGTGCTCTCTCCAATAATTCGCTTTCACCGAGGCAATAGCCGAGATCGTGGTCACGGTGAACGAATAAAACGGCGCCAAACGTTTCTCGTCAGGCCGTGCTCTCTCCAATAATTCGCTTTCACCGAGGCAATAGCCGAGATCGTGGTCACGGTGAACGAATAAAACGGCGCCGAACGTCTCTCGTCAGGCCGTGCTCTCTCCAATAATTCGCTTTCACCGAGGCAATAGCCGAGATCGTGGTCACGGTGAACGAATAAAACGGCGCCAAATGTCTCTTGTCAGGCCGTGCTCTCTCCAATATTTCGCTTTCACCGAGGCAATAGCCGAGATCGTGGTCACGGTGAACGAATAAAACGGCGCCGAACGTCTCTCGTCAGGCCGTGCTCTCTCCAATAATTCGCTTTCACCGAGGCAATAGCCGAGATCGTGGTCACGGTGAACGAATAAAACGGCGCCAAACGTCTCTCGTCAGGCCGTGCACTCTCCAATAATTCGCTTTCACCGAGGCAATAGCCGAGATCGTGGTCACGGTGAACGAATAAAACGGCGCCAAACGTCTCTCGTCAGGCCGTGCTCTCTCCAATAATTCGCTTTCACCGAGGCAATAGCCGAGATCGTGGTCACGGTGAACGAATAAAACCGCGCCGAACGTCTCTCGTCAGGCCGTGCTCTCTCCAATAATTCGCTTTCACCGAGGCAATAGCCGAGATCGTGGTCACGGTGAACGAATAAAACGGCGCCAAACGTCTCTCGTCAGGCCGTGCTCGCTCCAATAATTCGCTTTCACCGAGGCAATAGCCGAGATCGTGGTCAAGGTGAACGAATAAAACGGCGCCGAACGTCTCTCGTCAGGCCGTGCTCTCTCCAATAATTCGCTTTCACCGAGGCAATAGCCGAGATCGTGGTCACGGTGAACGAATAAAACGGCGCCAGACGTCTCTCGTCAGGCCGTGCTCTCTCCAATAATTCGCTTTCACCGAGGCAATAGCCGAGATCGTGGTCACGGTGAACGAATAAAACGGCGCCGAACGTCTCTCGTCAGGCCGTGCTCTCTCCAATAATTCGCTTTCACCGAGGCAATAGCCGAGATCGTGGTCACGGTGAACGAATAAAACGGCGCCAAACGTCTCTCGTCAGGCCGTGCTCTCTCCAATAATTCGCTTTCACCGAGGCAATAGCCGAGATCGTGGTCACGGTGAACAAATAAAACGGCGCCGAACGTCTCTCGTCAGGCCGTGCTCTCTCCAATAATTCGCTTTCACCGAGGCAATAGCCGAGATCGTGGTCACGGTGAACGAATAAAACGGCGCCAAACGTCTCTCGTCAGGCCGTGCTCTCTCCAATTATTCGCTTTCACCGAGGCAATAGCCGAGATCGTGGTCACGGTGAACGAATAAAACGGCGCCGAACGTCTCTCGTCAGGCCGTGCTCTCTCCAATAATTCGCTTTCACCGAGGCAATAGCCGAGATCGTGGTCACGGTGAACGAATAAAACGGCGCCGAACGTCTCTCGTCAGGCCGTGCTCTCTCCAATAATTCGCTTTCACCGAGGCAATAGCCGAGATCGTGGTCACGGTGAACGAATAAAACGGCGCCAAACGTCTCTCGTCAGGCCGTGCTCTCTCCAATAATTCGCTTTCACCGAGGCAATAGCCGAGATCGTGGTCACGGTGAACGAATAAAACGGCGCCAAACGTCTCTCGTCAGGCCGTGCTCTCTCCAATAATTCGCTTTCACCGAGGCAATAGCCGAGATCGTGGTCACGGTGAACGAATAAAACGGCGCCGAACATCTCTCGTCAGGCCGTGCTCTCTCCAATAATTCGCTTTCACCGAGGCAATAGCCGAGATCGTGGTCACGGTGAACGAATAAAACGGCGCCGAACGTCTCTCGTCAGGCCGTGCTCTCTCCAATAATTCGCTTTCACCGAGGCAATAGCCGAGATCGTGGTCACGGTGAACGAATAAAACGGCGCCAAACGTCTCTCGTCAGGCCGTGCTCTCTCCAATAATTCGCTTTCACCGAGGCAATAGCCGAGATCGTGGTCACGGTGAACGAATAAAACGACGCCGAACGTCTCTCGTCAGGCCGTGCTCTCTCCAATAATTCGCTTTCACCGAGGCAATAGCCGAGATCGTGGTCACGGTGAACGAATAAAACGGCGCCGAACGTCTCTCGTCAGGTCGTGCTCTCTCCAATAATTCGCTTTCACCGAGGCATTAGCCGAGATCGTGGTCACGGTGAACGAATAAAACCGCGCCGAACGTCTCTCGTCAGGCCGTGCTCGCTCCAATAATTCGCTTTCACCGAGGCAATAGCCGAGATTGTGGTCACGGTGAACGAATAAAACGGCGCCAAACGTCTCTCGTCAGGCCGTGCTCTCTCCAATAATTCGCTTTCACCGAGGCAATAGCCGAGATCGTGGTCACGGTGAACGAATAAAACGGTGCCGAACGTCTCTCGTCAGGCCGTGCTCTCTCCAATAATTCGCTTTCACCGAGGCAATAGCCGAGATCATGGTCACGGTGAACGAATAAAACGGCGCCAAACGTCTCTCGTCAGGCCGTGCTCTCTCCAATAATTCGCTTTCACCGAGGCAATAGCCGAGATCGTGGTCACGGTGAACGAATAAAACGGCGCCGAACGTCTCTCGTCAGGCCGTGCTCTCTCCAATAATTCGCTTTCACCGAGGCAATAGCCGAGATCGTGGTCACGGTGAACGAATAAAACGGCGCCGAACGTCTCTCGTCAGGCCGTGCTCTCTCCAATAATTCGCTTTCACCGAGGCAATAGCCGAGATCGTGGTCACGGTGAACGAATAAAACGGCGCCGAACGTCTCTCGTCAGGCCGTGCTCTCTCCAATAATTCGCTTTCACCGAGGCAATAGCCGAGATCGTGGTCACGGTGAACGAATAAAACGGCGCCGAACGTCTCTAGTCAGGCCGTGCTCTCTCCAATAATTCGCTTTCACCGAGGCAATAGCCGAGATCGTGGTCACGGTGAACGAATAAAACCGCGCCGAACGTCTCGTCAGGCCGTGCTCTCTCCAATAATTCGCTTTCACCGAGGCAATAGCCGAGATCGTGGTCACGGTGAACGAATAAAACGGCGCCGAACGTCTCTCGTCAGGCCGTGCTCTCTCCAATAATTCGCTTTCACCGAGGCAATAGCCGAGATCGTGGTCACAGTGAACGAATAAAACGGCGCCGAACGTCTCTCGTCAGGCCGTGCTCTCTCCAATAATTCGCTTTCACCGAGGCAATAGCCGAGATCGTGGTCACGGTGAACGAATAAAACGGCGCCGAACGTCTCTCGTCAGGCCGTGCTCGCTCCAATAATTCGCTTTCACCGAGGCAATAGCCGAGATCGTGGTCACGGTGAACGAATAAAACCGCGCCGAACGTCTCTCGTCAGGCCGTGCTCGCTCCAATAATTCGCTTTCACCGAGGCAATAGCCGAGATTGTGGTCACGGTGAACGAATAAAACCGCGCCAAACGTCTCTCGTCAGGCCGTGCTCTCTCCAATAATTCGCTTTCACCGAGGCAATAGCCGAGATCGTGGTCACGGTGAACGAATAAAACCGCGCCGAACGTCTCTCGTCAGGCCGTGCTCGCTCCAATAATTCGCTTTCACCGAGGCAATAGCCGAGATCGTGGTCACGGTGAACGAATAAAACGGCGCCAAACGTCTCTCGTCAGGCCGTGCTCGCTCCAATAATTCGCTTTCACCGAGGCAATAGCCAAGATCGTGGTCACGGTGAACGAATAAAACCGCGCCGAACGTCTCTCGTCAGGCCGTGCTCTCTCCAATAATTCGCTTTCACCGAGGCAATAGCCGAGATAGTGGTCACGGTGAACGAATAAAACCGCGCCGAACGTCTCTCGTCATTCCGTGCTCGCTCCAATAATTCGATTTCACCGAGGCAATAGCCGAGATCGTGGTCACAGTGAACGAATAAATAAAACCGCGCCAAACGTCTCTCGTCAGGCCGTGCTCTCTCCAATAATTCGCTTTCACCGAGGCAATAGACGCCGTCGTGGTCACGGTGAACGAATAAAACCGCGCCAAACGTCTCTCGTCAGGCCGTGCTCTCTCCAATAATTCGCTTTCACCGAGGCAATAGCCGAGATCGTGGTCACGGTGAACGAATAAAACCGCGCCGAACGTCTCTCGTCAGGCCGTGCTCTCTCCAATAATTCGCTTTCACCGAGGCAATAGCCGAGATCGTGGTCACGGTGAACGAATAAAACCGCGCAAAACGTCTCTCGTCAGGCCGTGCTCTCTCCAATAATTCGCTTTCACCGAGGCAATAGCCGAGATCGTGGTCACGGTGAACGAATAAAACCGCGCCGAACGTCTCTCGTCAGGCCGTGCTCTCTCCAATAATTCGCTTTCACCGAGGCAATAGCCGAGATCGTGGTCACGGTGAACGAATAAAACCGCGCCAAACGTCTCTCGTCAGGCCGTGCTCTCTCCAATAATTCGCTTTCACCGAGGCAATAGCCGAGATCGTGGTCACGGTGAACGAATAAAACCGCGCCGAACGTCTCTCGTCAGGCCGTGCTCTCTCCAATAATTCGCTTTCACCGAGGCAATAGCCGAGATCGTGGTCACGGTGAACGAATAAAACCGCGCCAAACGTCTCTCGTCAGGCCGTGCTCTCTCCAATAATTCGCTTTCACCGAGGCAATAGCCGAGATCGTGGTCACGGTGAACGAATAAAACCGCGCCAAACGTCTCTCGTCAGGCCGTGCTCTCTCCAATAATTCGCTTTCACCGAGGCATTAGCCGAGATCGTGGTCACGGTGAACGAATAAAACCGCGCCAAACGTCTTTCGTCAGGCCGTGCTGTCTCCAATATTTCGCTTTCACCGAGGCAATAGCCGAGATCGTGGTCACGGTGAACGAATAAAACCGCGCCAAACGTCTCTCGTCAGGCCGTGCTCTCTCCAATAATTCGCTTTCACCGAGGCAATAGCCGAGATCGTGGTCACGGTGAACGAATAAAACCGCGCCAAACGTCTCTCGTCAGCCGTGCTCTCTCCAATAATTCGCTTTCACCGAGGCAATAGACGCCGTCGTGGTCACGGTGAACGAATAAAACCGCGCCGAACGTCTCTCGTCAGGCCGTGCTCTCTCCAATAATTCGCTTTCACCGAGGCAATAGCCGAGATCGTGGTCACGGTGAACAAATAAAACCGCGCCAAACGTCTCTCGACAGGCCATGCTCTCTCCAATAATTCGCTTTCACCGAGGCAATAGACGCCGTCGTGGTCACGGTGAACGAATAAAACCGCGCCGAACGTCTCTCGTCAGGCCGTGCTCTCTCCAATAATTCGCTTTCTCCGAGGCAATAGCCGAGATCGTGGTCACGGTGAACGAATAAAACCGCGCCGAACGTCTCTCGTCAGGCCGTGCTCTCTCCAATAATTCGCTTTCACCGAGGCAATAGCCGAGATCGTGGTCACGGTGAACGAATAAAACCGCGCCAAACGTCTCTCGTCAGGCCATGCTCTCTCCAATAATTCGCTTTCACCGAGGCAATAGACGCCGTCGTGGTCACGGTGAACGAATAAAACCGCGCCGAACGTCTCTCGTCAGGCCGTGCTCTCTCCAATAATTCGCTTTCTCCGAGGCAATAGCCGAGATCGTGGTCACGGTGAACGAATAAAACCGCGCCAAACGTCTCTCGTCAGGCCGTGCTCTCTCCAATAATTCGCTTTCACCGAGGCAATAGCCGAGATCGTGGTCACGGTGAACGAATAAAACCGCGCCAAACGTCTCTCGTCAGGCCGTGCTCTCTCCAATAATTCGCTTTCACCGAGGCAATAGCCGAGATTGTGGTCACGGTGAACGAATAAAACCGCGCCAAACGTCTCTCGTCAGGCCGTGCTCTCTCCAATAATTCGCTTTCACCGAGGCAATAGCCGAGATCGTGGTCACGGTGAACGAATAAAACCGCGCCAAACGTCTCTCGTCAGGCCGTGCTCTCTCCAATAATTCGCTTTCACCGAGGCAATAGCCGAGATCGTGGTCACGGTGAACGAATAAAACCGCGCCAAACGTCTCTCGTCAGGCCGTGCTCTCTCCAATAATTCGCTTTCACCGAGGCAATAGCCGAGATCGTGGTCACGGTGAACGAATAAAACCGCGCCAAACGTCTCTCGTCAGGCCGTGCTCTCTCCAATAATTCGCTTTCACCGAGGCAATAGGCGAGATCGTGGTCACGGTGAACGAATAAAACCGCGCCAAACGTCTCTCGTCAGGCCGTGCTCTCTCCAATAATTCGCTTTCACCGACGCAATAGCCGAGATTGTGGTCACGGTGAACGAATAAAACCGCGCCAAACGTCTCTCGTCAGGCCGTGCTCTCTCCAATAATTCGCTTTCACCGAGGCAATAGCCGAGATCGTGGTCACGGTGAACGAATAAAACCGCGCCAAACGTCTCTCGTCAGGCCGTGCTCTCTCCAATAATTCGCTTTCACCGAGGCAATAGCCGAGATCGTGTTCACGGTGAACGAATAAAACCGCGCCAAAAGTCTCTCGTCAGGCCGTGCTCTCTCCAATAATTCGCTTTCACCGAGGCAATAGACGCCGTCGTGGTCACGGTGAACGAATAAAACCGCGCCAAACGTCTCTCGTCAGGCCGTGCTCTCTCCAATAATTCGCTTTCACCGAGGCAATAGCCGAGATCGTGGTCACGGTGAACGAATAAAACCGCACCGAACGTCTCTCGTCAGGCCGTGCTCTCTCCAATAATTCGCTTTCACCGAGGCAATAGCCGAGATCGTGGTCACGGTGAACGAATAAAACCGCGCCAAACGTCTCTCGTCAGGCCGTGCTCTCTCCAATAATTCGCTTTAACCGAGGCAATAGCCGAGATCGTGGTCACGGTGAACGAATAAAACCGCGCCAAACGTCTCTCGTCAGGCCGTGCTCTCTCCAATAATTCGCTTTCACCGAGGCAATAGCCGAGATCGTGGTCACGGTGAACGAATAAAACCGCGCCAAACGTCTCTCGTCAGGCCGTGCTCTCTCTAATAATTCGCTTTCACCGAGGCAATAGCCGAGATCGTGGTCACGGTGAACGAATAAAACCGCGCCGAACGTCTCTCGTCAGGCCGTGCTCTCTCCAATAATTCGCTTTCACCGAGGCAATAGCCGAGATCGTGGTCACGGTGAACGAATAAAACCGCGCCAAACGTCTCTCGTCAGGCCGTGCTCTCTCCAATAATTCGCTTTCACCGAGGCAATAGCCGAGATCGTGGTCACGGTGAACGAATAAAACCGCGCCAAACGTCTCTCGTCAGGCCGTGCTCTCTCCAATAATTCGCTTTCACCGAGGCAATAGCCGAGATCGTGGTCACGGTGAACGAATAAAACCGCGCCAAACGTCTCTCGTCAGGCCGTGCTCTCTCCAATAATTCGCTTTCACCGAGGCAATAGCCGAGATCGTGGTCACGGTGAACGAATAAAACCGCGCCAAACGTCTCTCGTCAGGCCGTGCTCTCTCCAATAATTCGCTTTCACCGAGGCAATAGCCGAGATCGTGGTCACGGTGAACGAATAAAACCGCGCCAAACGTCTCTCGTCAGGCCGTGCTCTCTCCAATAATTCGCTTTCACCGAGGCAATAGACGCCGTCGTGGTCACGGTGAACGAATAAAACCGCGCCGAACGTCTCTCGTCAGGCCGTGCTCTCTCCAATAATTCGCATTCACCGAGGCAATAGCCGAGATCGTGGTCACGGTGAACAAATAAAACCGCGCCAAACGTCTCTCGACAGGCCATGGTCTCTCCAATAATTCGCTTTCACCGAGGCAATAGCCGAGATCGTGGTCACGGTGAACGAATAAAACCGCGCCAAACGTCTCTCGTCAGGCCATGCTCTCTCCAATAATTCGCTTTCACCGAGGCAATAGACGCCGTCGTGGTCACGGTGAACGAATAAAACCGCGCCGAACGTCTCTCGTCAGGCCGTGCTCTCTCCAATAATTCGCTTTCTCCGAGGCAATAGCCGAGATCGTGGTCACGGTGAACGAATAAAACCGCGCCAAACGTCTCTCGTCAGGCCGTGCTCTCTCCAATAATTCGCTTTCACCGAGGCAATAGCCGAGATCGTGGTCACGGTGAACGAATAAAACCGCGCCAAACGTCTCTCGTCAGGCCGTGCTCTCTCCAATAATTCGCTTTCACCGAGGCAATAGCCGAGATCGTGGTCACGGTGAACGAATAAAACCGCGCCGAACGTCTCTCGTCAGGCCGTGCTCTCTCCAATAATTCGCTTTCTCCGAGGCAATAGCCGAGATCGTGGTCACGGTGAACGAATAAAACCGCGCCAAACGTCTCTCGTCAGGCCGTGCTCTCTCCAATAATTCGCTTTCACCGAGGCAATAGCCGAGATCGTGGTCACGGTGAACGAATAAAACCGCGCCAAACGTCTCTCGTCAGGCCGTGCTCTCTCCAATAATTCGCTTTCACCGAGGCAATAGCCGAGATTGTGGTCACGGTGAACGAATAAAACCGCGCCAAACGTCTCTCGTCAGGCCGTGCTCTCTCCAATAATTCGCTTTCACCGAGGCAATAGCCGAGATCGTGGTCACGGTGAACGAATAAAACCGCGCCAAACGTCTCTCGTCAGGCCGTGCTCTCTCCAATAATTCGCTTTCACCGAGGCAATAGCCGAGATCGTGGTCACGGTGAACGAATAAAACCGCGCCAAACGTCTCTCGTCAGGCCGTGCTCTCTCCAATAATTCGCTTTCACCGAGGCAATAGCCGAGATCGTGGTCACGGTGAACGAATAAAACCGCGCCAAACGTCTCTCGTCAGGCCGTGCTCTCTCCAATAATTCGCTTTCACCGAGGCAATAGGCGAGATCGTGGTCACGGTGAACGAATAAAACCGCGCCAAACGTCTCTCGTCAGGCCGTGCTCTCTCCAATAATTCGCTTTCACCGACGCAATAGCCGAGATTGTGGTCACGGTGAACGAATAAAACCGCGCCAAACGTCTCTCATCAGGCCGTGCTCTCTCCAATAATTCGCTTTCACCGAGGCAATAGCCGAGATCGTGGTCACGGTGAACGAATAAAACCGCGCCAAACGTCTCTCGTCAGGCCGTGCTCTCTCCAATAATTCGCTTTCACCGAGGCAATAGCCGAGATCGTGTTCACGGTGAACGAATAAAACCGCGCCAAAAGTCTCTCGTCAGGCCGTGCTCTCTCCAATAATTCGCTTTCACCGAGGCAATAGACGCCGTCGTGGTCACGGTGAACGAATAAAACCGCGCCAAACGTCTCTCGTCAGGCCGTGCTCTCTCCAATAATTCGCTTTCACCGAGGCAATAGCCGAGATCGTGGTCACGGTGAACGAATAAAACCGCACCGAACGTCTCTCGTCAGGCCGTGCTCTCTCCAATAATTCGCTTTCACCGAGGCAATAGCCGAGATCGTGGTCACGGTGAACGAATAAAACCGCGCCAAACGTCTCTCGTCAGGCCGTGCTCTCTCCAATAATTCGCTTTCACCGAGGCAATAGCCGAGATCGTGGTCACGGTGAACGAATAAAACCGCGCCAAACGTCTCTCGTCAGGCCGTGCTCTCTCCAATAATTCGCTTTCACCGAGGCAATAGCCGAGATCGTGGTCACGGTGAACGAATAAAACCGCGCCAAACGTCTCTCGTCAGGCCGTGCTCTCTCCAATAATTCGCTTTCACCGAGGCAATAGACGCCGTCGTGGTCACGGTGAACGAATAAAACCGCGCCAAACGTCTCTCGTCAGGCCGTGCTCTCTCCAATAATTCGCTTTCACCGAGGCAATAGCCGAGATCGTGGTCACGGTGAACGAATAAAACCGCGCCGAACGTCTCTCGTCAGGCCGTGCTCTCTCTAATAATTCGCTTTCACCGAGGCAATAGCCGAGATCGTGGTCACGGTGAACGAATAAAACCGCGCAAAACGTCTCTCGTCAGGCCGTGCTCTCTCCAATAATTCGCTTTCACCGAGGCAATAGCCGAGATCGTGGTCACGGTGAACGAATAAAACCGCGCCGAACGTCTCTCGTCAGGCCGTGCTCTCTCCAATAATTCGCTTTCACCGAGGCAATAGCCGAGATCGTGGTCACGGTTGACGAATAAAACCGCGCCAAACGTCTCTCGTCAGGCCGTGCTCTCTCTAATAATTCGCTTTCACCGAGGCAATAGCCGAGATCGTGGTCACGGTGAACGAATAAAACCGCGCCGAACGTCTCTCGTCAGGCCGTGCTCTCTCCAATAATTCGCTTTCACCGAGGCAATAGCCGAGATCGTGGTCACGGTGAACGAATAAAACCGCGCCAAACGTCTCTCGTCAGGCCGTGCTCTCTCCAATAATTCGCTTTCACCGAGGCAATAGCCGAGATCGTGGTCACGGTGAACGAATAAAACCGCGCCAAACGTCTCTCGTCAGGCCGTGCTCTCTCCAATAATTCGCTTTCACCGAGGCAATAGCCGAGATCGTGGTCACGGTGAACGAATAAAACCGCGCCAAACGTCTCTCGTCAGGCCGTGCTCTCTCCAATAATTCGCTTTCACCGAGGCAATAGCCGAGATCGTGGTCACGGTGAACGAATAAAACCGCGCCGAACGTCTCTCGTCAGGCCGTGCTCTCTCCAATAATTCGCTTTCTCCGAGGCAATAGCCGAGATCGTGGTCACGGTGAACGAATAAAACCGCGCCAAACGTCTCTCGTCAGGCCGTGCTCTCTCCAATAATTCGCTTTCACCGAGGCAATAGCCGAGATCGTGGTCACGGTGAACGAATAAAACCGCGCCAGACGTCTCTCGTCAGGCCGTGCTCTCTCCAATAATTCGCTTTCACCGAGGCAATAGCCGAGATTGTGGTCACGGTGAACGAATAAAACCGCGCCAAACGTCTCTCGTCAGGCCGTGCTCTCTCCAATAATTCGCTTTCACCGAGGCAATAGCCGAGATCGTGGTCACGGTGAACGAATAAAACCGCGCCAAACGTCTCTCGTCAGGCCGTGCTCTCTCCAATAATTCGCTTTCACCGAGGCAATAGCCGAGATCGTGGTCACGGTGAACGAATAAAACCGCGCCAAACGTCTCTCGTCAGGCCGTGCTCTCTCCAATAATTCGCTTTCACCGAGGCAATAGCCGAGATCGTGGTCACGGTGAACGAATAAAACCGCGCCAAACGTCTCTCGTCAGGCCGTGCTCTCTCCAATAATTCGCTTTCACCGAGGCAATAGGCGAGATCGTGGTCACGGTGAACGAATAAAACCGCGCCAAACGTCTCTCGTCAGGCCGTGCTCTCTCCAATAATTCGCTTTCACCGACGCAATAGCCGAGATTGTGGTCACGGTGAACGAATAAAACCGCGCCAAACGTCTCTCATCAGGCCGTGCTCTCTCCAATAATTCGCTTTCACCGAGGCAATAGCCGAGATCGTGGTCACGGTGAACGAATAAAACCGCGCCAAACGTCTCTCGTCAGGCCGTGCTCTCTCCAATAATTCGCTTTCACCGAGGCAATAGCCGAGATCGTGTTCACGGTGAACGAATAAAACCGCGCCAAAAGTCTCTCGTCAGGCCGTGCTCTCTCCAATAATTCGCTTTCACCGAGGCAATAGACGCCGTCGTGGTCACGGTGAACGAATAAAACCGCGCCAAACGTCTCTCGTCAGGCCGTGCTCTCTCCAATAATTCGCTTTCACCGAGGCAATAGCCGAGATCGTGGTCACGGTGAACGAATAAAACCGCACCGAACGTCTCTCGTCAGGCCGTGCTCTCTCCAATAATTCGCTTTCACCGAGGCAATAGCCGAGATCGTGGTCACGGTGAACGAATAAAACCGCGCCAAACGTCTCTCGTCAGGCCGTGCTCTCTCCAATAATTCGCTTTCACCGAGGCAATAGCCGAGATCGTGGTCACGGTGAACGAATAAAACCGCGCCAAACGTCTCTCGTCAGGCCGTGCTCTCTCCAATAATTCGCTTTCACCGAGGCAATAGCCGAGATCGTGGTCACGGTGAACGAATAAAACCGCGCCAAACGTCTCTCGTCAGGCCGTGCTCTCTCCAATAATTCGCTTTCACCGAGGCAATAGACGCCGTCGTGGTCACGGTGAACGAATAAAACCGCGCCAAACGTCTCTCGTCAGGCCGTGCTCTCTCCAATAATTCGCTTTCACCGAGGCAATAGCCGAGATCGTGGTCACGGTGAACGAATAAAACCGCGCCGAACGTCTCTCGTCAGGCCGTGCTCTCTCCAATAATTCGCTTTCACCGAGGCAATAGCCGAGATCGTGGTCACGGTGAACGAATAAAACCGCGCAAAACGTCTCTCGTCAGGCCGTGCTCTCTCCAATAATTCGCTTTCACCGAGGCAATAGCCGAGATCGTGGTCACGGTGAACGAATAAAACCGCGCCGAACGTCTCTCGTCAGGCCGTGCTCTCTCCAATAATTCGCTTTCACCGAGGCAATAGCCGAGATCGTGGTCACGGTGAACGAATAAAACCGCGCCAAACGTCTCTCGTCAGGCCGTGCTCTCTCTAATAATTCGCTTTCACCGAGGCAATAGCCGAGATCGTGGTCACGGTGAACGAATAAAACCGCGCCGAACGTCTCTCGTCAGGCCGTGCTCTCTCCAATAATTCGCTTTCACCGAGGCAATAGCCGAGATCGTGGTCACGGTGAACGAATAAAACCGCGCCAAACGTCTCTCGTCAGGCCGTGCTCTCTCCAATAATTCGCTTTCACCGAGGCAATAGCCGAGATCGTGGTCACGGTGAACGAATAAAACCGCGCCAAACGTCTCTCGTCAGGCCGTGCTCTCTCCAATAATTCGCTTTCACCGAGGCAATAGCCGAGATCGTGGTCACGGTGAACGAATAAAACCGCGCCAAACGTCTCTCGTCAGGCCGTGCTCTCTCCAATAATTCGCTTTCACCGAGGCAATAGCCGAGATCGTGGTCACGGTGAACGAATAAAACCGCGCCAAACGTCTCTCGTCAGGCCGTGCTCTCTCCAATAATTCGCTTTCACCGAGGCAATAGCCGAGATCGTGGTCACGGTGAACGAATAAAACCGCGCCAAACGTCTCTCGTCAGGCCGTGCTCTCTCCAATAATTCGCTTTCACCGAGGCAATAGACGCCGTCGTGGTCACGGTGAACGAATAAAACCGCGCCGAACGTCTCTCGTCAGGCCGTGCTCTCTCCAATAATTCGCATTCACCGAGGCAATAGCCGAGATCGTGGTCACGGTGAACAAATAAAACCGCGCCAAACGTCTCTCGACAGGCCATGGTCTCTCCAATAATTCGCTTTCACCGAGGCAATAGCCGAGATCGTGGTCACGGTGAACGAATAAAACCGCGCCAAACGTCTCTCGTCAGGCCATGCTCTCTCCAATAATTCGCTTTCACCGAGGCAATAGACGCCGTCGTGGTCATGGTGAACGAATAAAACCGCGCCGAACGTCTCTCGTCAGGCCGTGCTCTCTCCAATAATTCGCTTTCTCCGAGGCAATAGCCGAGATCGTGGTCACGGTGAACGAATAAAACCGCGCCAAACGTCTCTCGTCAGGCCGTGCTCTCTCCAATAATTCGCTTTCACCGAGGCAATAGCCGAGATCGTGGTCACGGTGAACGAATAAAACCGCGCCAAACGTCTCTCGTCAGGCCGTGCTCTCTCCAATAATTCGCTTTCACCGAGGCAATAGCCGAGATCGTGGTCACGGTGAACGAATAAAACCGCGCCGAACGTCTCTCGTCAGGCCGTGCTCTCTCCAATAATTCGCTTTCACCGAGGCAATAGCCGAGATCGTGGTCACGGTGAACGAATAAAACCGCGCCGAACGTCTCTCGTCAGGCCGTGCTCTCTCCAATAATTCGATTTCACCGAGGCAATAGCCGAGATCGTGGTCACGGTGAACGAATAAAACCGCGCCAAACGTCTCTCGTCAGGCCGTGCTCTCTCCAATAATTCGCTTTCACCGAGGCAATAGCCGAGATCGTGGTCACGGTGAACGAATAAAACCGCGCCGAACGTCTCTCGTCAGGCCGTGCTCTCTCCAATAATTCGCTTTCACCGAGGCCATAGCCGAGATCGTGGTCACGGTGAACGAATAAAACCGCGCCAAAAGTCTCTCGTCAGGCCGTGCTCTCTCCAATAAATCGCTTTCACCGAGGCAATAGCCGAGATCGTGGTCACGGTGAACGAATAAAACCGCGCCAAACGTCTCTCGTCAGGCCGTGCTCTCTCCAATAATTCGCTTTCACCGAGGCAATAGACGCCGTCGTGGTCACGGTGAACGAATAAAACCGCGCCAAACGTCTCTCGTCAGGCCGTGCTCTCTCCAATAATTCGCTTTCACCGAGGCAATAGCCGAGATCGTGGTCACGGTGAACGAATAAAACCGCACCGAACGTCTCTCGTCAGGCCGTGCTCTCTCCAATAATTCGCTTTCACCGAGGCAATAGCCGAGATCGTGGTCACGGTGAACGAATAAAACCGCGCCAAACGTCTCTCGTCAGGCCGTGCTCTCTCCAATAATTCGCTTTCACCGAGGCAATAGCCGAGATCGTGGTCACGGTGAACGAATAAAACCGCGCCAAACGTCTCTCGTCAGGCCGTGCTCTCTCCAATAATTCGCTTTCACCGAGGCAATAGCCGAGATCGTGGTCACGGTGAACGAATAAAACCGCGCCAAACGTCTCTCGTCAGGCCGTGCTCTCTCCAATAATTCGCTTTCACCGAGGCAATAGACGCCGTCGTGGTCACGGTGAACGAATAAAACCGCGCCAAACGTCTCTCGTCAGGCCGTGCTCTCTCCAATAATTCGCTTTCACCGAGGCAATAGCCGAGATCGTGGTCACGGTGAACGAATAAAACCGCGCCGAACGTCTCTCGTCAGGCCGTGCTCTCTCCAATAATTCGCTTTCACCGAGGCAATAGCCGAGATCGTGGTCACGGTGAACGAATAAAACCGCGCAAAACGTCTCTCGTCAGGCCGTGCTCTCTCCAATAATTCGCTTTCACCGAGGCAATAGCCGAGATCGTGGTCACGGTGAACGAATAAAACCGCGCCGAACGTCTCTCGTCAGGCCGTGCTCTCTCCAATAATTCGCTTTCACCGAGGCAATAGCCGAGATCGTGGTCACGGTGAACGAATAAAACCGCGCCAAACGTCTCTCGTCAGGCCGTGCTCTCTCTAATAATTCGCTTTCACCGAGGCAATAGCCGAGATCGTGGTCACGGTGAACGAATAAAACCGCGCCGAACGTCTCTCGTCAGGCCGTGCTCTCTCCAATAATTCGCTTTCACCGAGGCAATAGCCGAGATCGTGGTCACGGTGAACGAATAAAACCGCGCCAAACGTCTCTCGTCAGGCCGTGCTCTCTCCAATAATTCGCTTTCACCGAGGCAATAGCCGAGATCGTGGTCACGGTGAACGAATAAAACCGCGCCAAACGTCTCTCGTCAGGCCGTGCTCTCTCCAATAATTCGCTTTCACCGAGGCAATAGCCGAGATCGTGGTCACGGTGAACGAATAAAACCGCGCCAAACGTCTCTCGTCAGGCCGTGCTCTCTCCAATAATTCGCTTTCACCGAGGCAATAGCCGAGATCGTGGTCACGGTGAACGAATAAAACCGCGCCAAACGTCTCTCGTCAGGCCGTGCTCTCTCCAATAATTCGCTTTCACCGAGGCAATAGACGCCGTCGTGGTCACGGTGAACGAATAAAACCGCGCCGAACGTCTCTCGTCAGGCCGTGCTCTCTCCAATAATTCGCATTCACCGAGGCAATAGCCGAGATCGTGGTCACGGTGAACAAATAAAACCGCGCCAAACGTCTCTCGACAGGCCATGGTCTCTCCAATAATTCGCTTTCACCGAGGCAATAGCCGAGATCGTGGTCACGGTGAACGAATAAAACCGCGCCAAACGTCTCTCGTCAGGCCATGCTCTCTCCAATAATTCGCTTTCACCGAGGCAATAGACGCCGTCGTGGTCATGGTGAACGAATAAAACCGCGCCGAACGTCTCTCGTCAGGCCGTGCTCTCTCCAATAATTCGCTTTCTCCGAGGCAATAGCCGAGATCGTGGTCACGGTGAACGAATAAAACCGCGCCAAACGTCTCTCGTCAGGCCGTGCTCTCTCCAATAATTCGCTTTCACCGAGGCAATAGCCGAGATCGTGGTCACGGTGAACGAATAAAACCGCGCCAAACGTCTCTCGTCAGGCCGTGCTCTCTCCAATAATTCGCTTTCACCGAGGCAATAGCCGAGATCGTGGTCACGGTGAACGAATAAAACCGCGCCGAACGTCTCTCGTCAGGCCGTGCTCTCTCCAATAATTCGCTTTCACCGAGGCAATAGCCGAGATCGTGGTCACGGTGAACGAATAAAACCGCGCCGAACGTCTCTCGTCAGGCCGTGCTCTCTCCAATAATTCGATTTCACCGAGGCAATAGCCGAGATCGTGGTCACGGTGAACGAATAAAACCGCGCCAAACGTCTCTCGTCAGGCCGTGCTCTCTCCAATAATTCGCTTTCACCGAGGCAATAGCCGAGATCGTGGTCACGGTGAACGAATAAAACCGCGCCGAACGTCTCTCGTCAGGCCGTGCTCTCTCCAATAATTCGCTTTCACCGAGGCCATAGCCGAGATCGTGGTCACGGTGAACGAATAAAACCGCGCCAAAAGTCTCTCGTCAGGCCGTGCTCTCTCCAATAAATCGCTTTCACCGAGGCAATAGCCGAGATCGTGGTCACGGTGAACGAATAAAACCGCGCCAAACGTCTCTCGTCAGGCCGTGCTCTCTCCAATAATTCGCTTTCACCGAGGCAATAGACGCCGTCGTGGTCACGGTGAACGAATAAAACCGCGCCAAACGTCTCTCGTCAGGCCGTGCTCTCTCCAATAATTCGCTTTCACCGAGGCAATAGACGCCGTCGTGGTCATGGTGAACGAATAAAACCGCGCCAAACGTCTCTCGTCAGGCCGTGCTCTCTCCAATAATTCGCTTTCACCGAGGCAATAGCCGAGATCGTGGTCACGGTGAACGAATAAAACCGCGCCAAACGTCTCTCGTCAGGCCGTGCTCTCTCCAATAATTTGCTTTCACCGAGGCAATAGACGCCGTCGTGGTCACGGTGAACGAATAAAACCGCGCCAAACGTCTCTCGTCAGGCCATGCTCTCTCCAATAATTCGCTTTCACCGAGGCAATAGACGCCGTCGTGGTCACGGTGAGCGAATAAAACCGCGCCAAACGTCTCTCGTCAGGCCGTGCTCTCTCCAATAATTCGCTTTCACCGAGGCAATAGCCGAGATCGTGGTCACGGTGAACGAATAAAACGGCGCCAAACGTCTCTCGTCAGGCCGTGCTCGCTCCAATAATTCGCTTTCACCGAGGCAATAGGCGAGATCGTGGTCACGGTGAACGAGTAAAACGGCGCCAAACGTCTCTCGTCAGGCCGTGCTCTCTCCAATAATTCGCTTTCACCGAGACAATAGCCGAGATCGTGGTCACGGTGAACGAATAAAACCGCGCCAAACGTCTCTCGTCAGGCCGTGCTCTCTCCAATAATTAGCTTTCACCGAGGCAATAGCCGAGATCGTGGTCACGGTGAACGAATAAAACCGCGCCAAACGTCTCTCGTCAGGCCGTGCTCTCTCCAATAATTCGCTTTCACCGAGGCAATAGCCGAGATCGTGGTCACGGTGAACGAATAAAACCGCGCCAAACGTCTCTCGTCAGGCCGTGCTCTCTCCAATAATTCGCTTTCACCGAGGCAATAGCCGAGATCGTGGTCACGGTGAACGAATAAAACCGCGCCAAACGTCTCTCGTCAGGCCGTGCTCCCTCCAATAATTCGCTTTCACCGAGGCAATAGCCGAGATCGTGGTCACGGTGAACGAATAAAACCGCGCCAAACGTCTCTCGTCAGGCCGTGCTCTCTCCAATAATTCGCTTTCACCGAGGCAATAGACGCCGTCGTGGTCACGGTGAACGAATAAAACCGCGCCGAACGTCTCTCGTCAGGCCGTGCTCTCTCCAATAATTCGCTTTCACCGAGGCAATAGCCGAGATCGTGGTCACGGTGAACAAATAAAACCGCGTCAAACGTCTCTCGTCAGGCCATGCTCTCTCCAATAATTCGCTTTCACCGAGGCAATAGGCGAGATCGTGGTCACGGTGAACGAGTAAAACGGCGCCAAACGTCTCTCGTCAGGCCGTGCTCTCTCCAATAATTCGCTTTCACCGAGGCAATAGCCGAGATCGTGGTCACGGTGAACGAATAAAACCGCGCCAAACGTCTCTCGTCAGGCCGTGCTCTCTCCAATAATTCGCTTTCACCGAGGCAATAGGCGAGATCGTGGTCACGGTGAACGAGTAAAACGGCGCCAAACGTCTCTCGTCAGGCCGTGCTCTCTCCAATAATTCGCTTTCACCGAGACAATAGCCGAGATCGTGGTCACGGTGAACGAATAAAACCGCGCCAAACGTCTCTCGTCAGGCCGTGCTCTCTCCAATAATTCGCTTTCACCGAGGCAATAGCCGAGATCGTGGTCACGGTGAACGAATAAAACCGGGCCAAACGTCTCTCGTCAGGCCGTGCTCTCTCCCATAATTCGCTTTCACCGAGGCAATAGCCGAGATCGTGGTCACGGTGAACGAATAAAACCGCGCCAAACGTCTCTCGTCAGGCCGTGCTCTCTCCAATAATTCGCTTTCACCGAGGCAATAGGCGAGATCGTGGTCACGGTGAACGAGTAAAACGGCGCCAAACGTCTCTCGTCAGGCCGTGCTCTCTCCAATAATTCGCTTTCACCGAGACAATAACCGAGATCGTGGTCACGGTGAACAAATAAAACCGCGCCAAACGTCTCTCGTCAGGCCGTGCTCTCTCCAATAATTCGCTTTCACCGAGACAATAGCCGAGATCGTGGTAACGGTGAACGAATAAAACCGCGCCAAACGTCTCTTGTCAGGCCGTGCTCTCTCCAATAATTCGCTTTCACCGAGGCAATAGCCGAGATCGTGGTCACGGTGAACGAATAAAACCGCGCCAAACGTCTCTCGTCAGGCCGTGCTCTCTCCAATAATTCGCTTTCACCGAGGCAATAGCCGAGATCGTGGTCACGGTGAACGAATAAAACCGCGCCAAACGTCTCTCGTCAGGCCGTGCTCTCTCCAATAATTCGCTTTCACCGAGACAATAGCCGAGATCGTGGTCACGGTGAACGAATAAAACCGCGCCAAACGTCTCTCGTCAGGCCGTGCTCTCTCCAATAATTCGCTTCCACCGAGACAATAGCCGAGATCGTGGTCACGGTGAACCAATAAAACCGCGCCAAACGTCTCTCGTCAGGCCGTGCTCTCTCCAATAATTCGCTTTCACCGAGGCAATATGCGAGATCGTGGTCACGGTGAACGAATAAAACCGCGCCAAACGTCTCTCGTCAGGCCGTGCTCTCTCCAATAATTCGCTTTCACCGAGGCAATAGGCGAGATCGTGGTCACGGTGAACGAGTAAAACGGCGCCAAACGTCTCTCGTCAGGCCGTGCTCTCTCCAATAATTCGCTTTCACCGAGACAATAGCCGAGATCGTGGTCACGGTGAACGAATAAAACCGCGCCGAACGTCTCTCGTCAGGCCGTGCTCTCTCCAATAATTCGCTTTCACCGAGGCAATAGCCGAGATCGTGGTCACGGTGAACGAATAAAACCGCGCCGAACGTCTCTCGTCAGGCCGTGCTCTCTCCAATAATTCGCTTTCACCGAGGCAATAGCCGAGATCGTGGTCACGGTGAACGAATAAAACCGCGCCGAACGTCTCTCGTCAGGCCGTGCTCTCTCCAATAATTCGCCTTCACCGAGGCAATAGCCGAGATCGTGGTCACGGTGAACGAATAAAACCGCGCCGAACGTCTCTCGTCAGGCCGTGCTCTCTCCAATAATTCGATTTCACCGAGGCAATAGCCGAGATCGTGGTCACGGTGAACGAATAAAACCGCGCCGAACGTCTCTCGTCAGGCCGTGCTCTCTCCAATAATTCGCTTTCACCGAGGCAATAGCCGAGATCGTGGTCACGGTGAACGAATAAAACCGCGCCAAACGTCTCTCGTCAGGCCGAGCTCTCTCCAATAATTCGCTTTCACCGAGGCAATAGACGCCGTCGTGGTCACGGTGAACGAATAAAACCGCGCCAAACGTCTCTCGTCAGGCCGTGCTCTCTCCAATAATTCGCTTTCACCGAGGCAATAGCCGAGATCGTGGTCACGGTGAACGAATAAAACCGCGCCGAACGTCTCTCGTCAGGCCGTGCTCTCTCCAATAATTCGCTTTCACCGAGGCAATAGCCGAGATCGTGGTCACGGTGAACGAATAAAACCGCGCCAAACGTCTCTCGTCAGGCCGTGCTCTCTCCAATAATTCGCTTTCACCGAGGCAATAGCCGAGATCGTGGTCACGGTGAACGAATAAAACCGCGCCAAACGTCTCTCGTCAGGCCGTGCTCTCTCCAATAATTCGCTTTCACCGAGGCAATAGCCGAGATCGTGGTCACGGTGAACGAATAAAACCGCGCCAAACGTCTCTCGTCAGGCCGTGCTCTCTCCAATAATTCGCTTTCACCGAGGCAATAGGCGAGATCGTGGGCACGGTGAACGAATAAAACCGCGCCAAACGTCCCTCGTCAGGCCGTGCTCTCTCCAATAATTCGCTTTCACCGAGGCAATAGCCGAGATCGTGGTCACGGTGAACGAATAAACCGCGCCGAACGTCTCTCGTCAGGCCGTGCTCTCTCCAATAATTCGCTTTCACCGAGGCAATAGCCGAGATCGTGGTCACGGTGAACGAATAAAACCGCGCCAAACGTCTCTCGTCAGGCCGTGCTCTCTCCAATAATTCGCTTTCACCGAGGCAATAGCCGAGATCGTGGTCACGGTGAACGAATAAAACCGCGCCAAACGTCTCTCGTCAGGCCGTGCTCTCTCCAATAATTCGCTTTCACCGAGGCAATAGGCGAGATCGTGGTCACGGTGAACGAATAAAACCGCGCCAAACGTCTCTCGTCAGGCCGTGCTCTCTCCAATAATTCGCATTCACCGAGGCAATAGCCGAGATCGTGGTCACGGTGAACGAATAAAACCGCGCCAAACGTCTCTCGTCAGGCCGTGCTCTCTCCAATAATTCGCTTTCACCGAGGCAATAGCCGAGATCGTGGTCACGGTGAACGAATAAAACCGCGCCGAACGTCTCTCGTCAGGCCGTGCTCTCTCCAATAATTCGCTTTCACCGAGGCAATAGCCGAGATCGTGGTCACGGTGAACGAATAAAACCGCGCCGAACGTCTCTCGTCAGGCCGTGCTCTCTCCAATAATTCGCCTTCACCGAGGCAATAGCCGAGATCGTGGTCACGGTGAACGAATAAAACCGCGCCGAACGTCTCTCGTCAGGCCGTGCTCTCTCCAATAATTCGCTTTCACCGAAGCAATAGCCGAGATCGTGGTCACGGTGAACGAATAAAACCGCGCCGAACGTCTCTCGTCAGGCCGTGCTCTCTCCAATAATTCGCTTTCACCGAGGCAATAGCCGAGATCGTGGTCACGGTGAACGAATAAAACCGCGCCGAACGTCTCTCGTCAGGCCATGCTCTCTCCAATAATTCGCTTTCACCGAGGCAATAGCCGAGATCGTGGTCACGGTGAACGAATAAAACCGCGCCAAACGTCTCTCGTCAGGCCGTGCTCTCTCCAATAATTCGCTTTCACCGAGGCAATAGACGCCGTCGTGGTCACGGTGAACGAGTAAAACCGCGCCAAACGTCTCTCGTCAGGCCGTGCTCTCTCCAATAATTCGCTTTCACCGAGGCAATAGCCGAGATCGTGGTCACGGTGAACGAATAAAACCGCGCCGAACGTCTCTCGTCAGGCCGTGCTCTCTCCAATAATTCGCTTTCACCGAGGCAATAGCCGAGATCGTGGTCACGGTGAACGAATAAAACCGCGCCGAACGTCTCTCGTCAGGCCGTGCTCTCTCCAATAATTCGCTTTCACCGAGGCAATAGCCGAGATCGTGGTCACGGTGAACGAATAAAACCGCGCCAAACGTCTCTCGTCAGGCCGTGCTCTCTCCAATAATTCGCTTTCACCGAGGCAATAGCCGAGATCGTGGTCACGATGAACGAATAAAACCGCGCCGAACGTCTCTCGTCAGGCCGTGCTCTCTCCAATAATTCGCTTTCACCGAGGCAATAGCCGAGATCGTGGTCACGGTAAACGAATAAAATGGCGCCAAACGTCTCTCGTCAGGCCGTGCTCTCTCCAATAATTCGCTTTCACCGAGGCAATAGCCGAGATCGTGGTCACGGTGAACGAATAAAACCGCGCCAAACGTCTCTCGTCAGGCCGTGCTCTCTCCAATAATTCGCTTTCACCGAGACAATAGCCGAGATCGTGGTCACGGTGAACAAATAAAACCGCGCCGAACGTCTCTCGTCAGGCCGTGCTCTCTCCAATAATTCGCTTTCACCGAGGCAATAGCCGAGATCGTGGTCACGGTGAACGAATAAAACCGCGCCGAACGTCTCTCGTCAGGCCGTGCTCTCTCCAATAATTCGCTTTCACCGAGGCAATAGCCGAGATCGTGGTCACGGTGAACGAATAAAACCGCGCCGAACGTCTCTCGTCAGGCCGTGCTCTCTCCAATAATTCGCTTTCACCGAGGCAATAGCCGAGATCGTAGTCACGGTGAACGAATAAAACCGCGCCGAACGTCTCTCGTCAGGCCGTTCTCTCTCCAATAATTCGCTTTCACCGAGGCAATAGCCGAGATCGTGGTCACGGTGAACGAATAAAACCGCGCCAAACGTCTCTCGTCAGGCCGTGCTCTCTCCAATAATTCGCTTTCACCGAGGCAATAGCCGAGATCGTGGTCACGGTGAACGAATAAAACCGCGCCGAACGTCTCTCGTCAGGCCGTGCTCTCTCCAATAATTCGCTTTCACCGAGGCAATAGCCGAGATCGTGGTCAAGGTGAACGAATAAAACCGCGCCGAACGTCTCTCGTCAGGCCGTGCTCTCTCCAATAATTCGCTTTCACCGAGGCAATAGCCGAGATCGTGGTCACGGTGAACGAATAAAACCGCGCCGAACGTCTCTCGTCAGGCCGTGCTCTCTCCAATAATTCGCTTTCACCGAGGCAATAGCCGAGATCGTGGTCACGGTGAACGAATAAAACCGCGCCGATCGTCTCTCGTCAGGCCGTGCTCTCTCCAATAATTCGCTTTCACCGAGGCAATAGCCGAGATCGTGGTCACGGTGAACGAATAAAACCGCGCCGAACGTCTCTCGTCAGGCCGTGCTCTCTCCAATAATTCGCTTTCACCGAGGCAATAGCCGAGATCGTGGTCACGGTGAACGAATAAAACCGCGCCGAACGTCTCTCGTCAGGCCGTGCTCTCTCCAATAATTCGCTTTCACCGAGGCAATAGCCGAGATCGTGGTCACGGTGAACGAATAAAACCGCGCCGAACGTCTCTCGTCAGGCCGTGCTCTCTCCAATAATTCGCTTTCACCGAGGCAAGAGCCGAGATCGTGGTCACGGTGAACGAATAAAACCGCGCCGAACGTCTCTCGTCAGGCCGTGCTCTCTCCAATAATTCGCTTTCACCGAGGCAATAGCCGAGATCGTGGTCACGGTGAACGAATAAAACCGCGCCGAACGTCTCTCGTCAGGCCGTGCTCTCTCCAATAATTCGCTTTCACCGAGGCAATAGCCGAGATCGTGGTCACGGTGAACGAATAAAACCGCGCCGAACGTCTCTCGTCAGGCCGTGCTCTCTCCAATAATTCGCTTTCACCGAGGCAATAGCCGAGATCGTGGTCACGGTGAACGAATAAAACCGCGCCGAACGTCTCTCGTCAGGCCGTGCTCTCTCCAATAATTCGCTTTCACCGAGGCAATAGCCGAGATCGTGGTCACGGTGAACGAATAAAACCGCGCCGAACGTCTCTCGTCAGGCCGTGCTCTCTCCAATAATTCGCTTTCACCGAGGCAAAAGCCGAGATCGTGGTCACGGTGAACGAATAAAACCGCGCCGAACGTCTCTCGTCAGGCCGTGCTCTCTCCAATAATTCGCTTTCACCGAGGCAATAGCCGAGATTGTGGTCACGGTGAACGAATAAAACCGCGCCGAACGTCTCTCGTCAGGCCGTGCTCTCTCCAATAATTCGCTTTCACCGAGGCAATAGCCGAGATCGTGGTCACGGTGAACGAATAAAACCGCGCCGAACGTCTCTCGTCAGGCCGTGCTCTCTCCAATAATTCGCTTTCACCGAGGCAATAGCCGAGATCGTGGTCACGGTGAACGAATAAAACCGCGCCGAACGTCTCTCGTCAGGCCGTGCTCTCTCCAATAATTCGCTTTCACCGAGGCAATAGCCGAGATCGTGGTCACGGTGAACGAATAAAACCGCGCCAAACGTCTCTCGTCAGGCCGTGCTCTCTCCAATAATTCGCTTTCACCGAGGCAATAGACGCCGTCGTGGTCACGGTGAACGAATAAAACCGCGCAAACGTCTCTCGTCAGGCCGTGCTCTCTCCAATAATTCGCTTTCACCGAGGCAATAGCCGAGATCGTGGTCACGGTGAACGAATAAAACCGCTTCGAACGTCTCTCGTCAGGCCGTGCTCTCTCCAATAATTCGCTTTCACCGAGGCAATAGCCGAGATCGTGGTCACGGTGAACGAATAAAACCGCGCCAAACGTCTCTCGTCAGGCCGTGCTCTCTCCAATAATTCGCTTTCACCGAGGCATTAGCCGAGATCGTGGTCACGGTGAACGAATAAAACCGCGCCAAACGTCTCTCGTCAGGCCGTGCTCTCTCCAATAATTCGCTTTCACCGAGGCAATAGCCGAGATCGTGGTCACGGTGAACGAATAAAACCGCGCCAAAAGTCTCTCGTCAGGCCGTGCTCTCTCCAATAATTCGCTTTCACCGAGGCATTAGCCGAGATCGTGGTCACGGTGAACGAATAAAACCGCGCCAAACGTCTCTCGTCAGGCCGTGCTCTCTCCAATAATTCGCTTTCACCGAGGCAATAGCCGAGATCGTGGTCACGGTGAACGAATAAAACCGCGCCAAACGTCTCTCGTCAGGCCGTGCTCTCTCCAATAATTCGCTTTCACCGAGGCATTAGCCGAGATCGTGGTCACGGTGAACGAATAAAACCGCGCCAAACGTCTCTCGTCAGGCCGTGCTCTCTCCAATAATTCGCTTTCACCGAGGCAATAGCCGAGATCGTGGTCACGGTGAACGAATAAAACCGCGCCAAACGGTCTCTCGTCAGGCCGTGCTCTCTCCAATAATTCGCTTTCACCGAGGCAATAGCCGAGATCGTGGTCACGGTGAACGAATAAAACCGCGCCAAACGTCTCTCGTCAGGCCGTGCTCTCTCCAATAATTCGCTTTCACCGAGGCAATAGCCGAGATCGTGGTCACGGTGAACGAATAAAACCACGCCAAACGTCTCTCGTCAGGCCGTGCTCTCTCCAATAATTCGCTTTCACCGAGGCAATAGCCGAGATCGTGGTCACGGTGAACGAATAAAACCGCGCCAAACGTCTCTCGTCAGGCCGTGCTCTCTCCAATAATTCGCTTTCACCGAGGCAATAGCCGAGATCGTGGTCACGGTGAACGAATAAAACCGCGCCGAACGTCTCTCGTCAGGCCGTGCTCTCTCCAATAATTCGCTTTCACCGAGGCAATAGCCGAGATCGTGGTCACGGTGAACGAATAAAACCGCGCCGAACGTCTCTCGTCAGGCCGTGCTCTCTCCAATAATTCGCTTTCACCGAGGCAATAGCCGAGATCGTGGTCACGGTGAACGAATAAAACCGCGCCGAACGTCTCTCGTCAGGCCGTGCTCTCTCCAATAATTCGCTTTCACCGAGGCAATAGCCGAGATCGTGGTCACGGTGAACGAATAAAACCGCGCCAAACGTCTCTCGTCAGGCCGTGCTCTCTCCAATAATTCGCTTTCACCGAGGCAATAGCCGAGATCGTGGTCACGGTGAACGAATAAAACCGCGCCGAACGTCTCTCGTCAGGCCGTGCTCTCTCCAATAATTCGCTTTCACCGAGGCAATAGCCGAGATCGTGGTCACGGTGAACGAATAAAACCGCGCCGAACGTCTCTCGTCAGGCCGTGATCTCTCCAATAATTCGCTTTCACCGAGGCAATAGCCGAGATCGTGGTCACGGTGAACGAATAAAACCGCGCCGAACGACTCTCGTCAGGCCGTGCTCTCTCCAATAATTCGCTTTCACCGAGGCAATAGCCGAGATCGTGGTCACGGTGAACGAATAAAACCGCGCCAAACGTCTCTCGTCAGGCCGTGCTCTCTCCAATAATTCGCTTTCACCGAGGCAATAGCCGAGATCGTGGTCACGGTGAACGAATAAAACCGCGCCGAACGTCTCTCGTCAGGCCGTGCTCTCTCCAATAATTCGCTTTCACCGAGGCAATAGCCGAGATCGTGGTCATGGTGAACGAATAAAACCGCGCCAAACGTCTCTCGTCAGGCCGTGCTCTCTCCAATAATTCGCTTTCACCGAGGCAATAGCCGAGATCGTGGTCACGGTGAACGAATAAAACCGCGCCGAACGTCTCTCGTCAGGCCGTGCTCTCTCCAATAATTCGCTTTCACCGAGGCAATAGCCGAGATCGTGGTCACGGTGAACGAATAAAACCGCGCCAAACGTCTCTCGTCAGGCCGTGCTCTCTCCAATAATTCGCTTTCACCGAGGCAATAGCCGAGATCGTGGTCACGGTGAACGAATAAAACCGCGCCAAACGTCTCTCGTCAGGCCGTGCTCTCTCCAATAATTCGCTTTCACCGAGGCAATAGCCGAGATCGTGGTCACGGTGAACGAATAAAACCGCGCCAAACGTCTCTCGTCAGGCCGTGCTCTCTCCAATAATTCGCTTTCACCGAGGCAATAGCCGAGATCGTGGTCACGGTGAACGAATAAAACCGCGCCAAACGTCTCTCGTCAGGCCGTGCTCTCTCCAATAATTCGCTTTCACCGAGGCAATAGCCAAGATCGTGGTCACGGTGAACGAATAAAACCGCGCCAAACGTCTCTCGTCAGGCCGTGCTCTCTCCAATAATTCGCTTTCACCGAGGCAATAGGCGAGATCGTGGTCACGGTGAACGAATAAAACGGCGCCAAACGTCTCTCGTCAGGCCGTGCTCTCTCCAATAATTCGCTTTCACCGAGGCAATAGGCGAGATCGTGGTCACGGTGAACGAGTAAAACGGCGCCAAACGTCTCTCGTCAGGCCGTGCTCTCTCCAATAATTCGCTTTCACCGAGGCAATAGGCGAGATCGTGGTCACGGTGAACGAGTAAAACGGCGCCAAACGTCTCTCGTCAGGCCGTGCTCTCTCCAATAATTCGCTTTCACCGAGGCAATAGCCGAGATCGTGGTCACGGTGAACGAATAAAACCGCGCCAAACGTCTCTCGTCAGGCCGTGCTCTCTCCAATAATTCGCTTTCACCGAGGCAATAGCCGAGATCGTGGTCACGGTGAACGAATAAAACCGCGCCAAACGTCTCTCGTCAGGCCGTGCTCTCTCCAATAATTCGCTTTCACCGAGGCAATAGGCGAGATCGTGGTCACGGTGAACGAGTAAAACGGCGCCAAACGTCTCTCGTCAGGCCGTGCTCTCTCCAATAATTCGCTTTCACCGAGGCAATAGGCGAGATCGTGGTCACGGTGAACGAGTAAAACGGCGCCAAACGTCTCTCGTCAGGCCGTGCTCTCTCCAATAATTCGCTTTCACCGAGGCAATAGCCGAGATCGTGGTCACGGTGAACGAATAAAACCGCGCCAAACGTCTCTCGTCAGGCCGTGCTCTCTCCAATAATTCGCTTTCACCGAGGCAATAGCCGAGATCGTGGTCACGGTGAACGAATAAAACCGCGCCGAACGTCTCTCGTCAGGCCGTGCTCTCTCCAATAATTCGCTTTCACCGAGGCAATAGCCGAGATCGTGGTCACGGTGAACGAATAAAACCGCGCCAAACGTCTCTCGTCAGGCCGTGCTCTCTCCAATAATTCGCTTTCACCGAGGCAATAGCCGAGATCGTGGTCACGGTGAACGAATAAAACCGCGCCAAACGTCTCTCGTCAGGCCGTGCTCTCTCCAATAATTCGCTTTCACTGAGGCAATAGCCGAGATCGTGGTCACGGTGAACGAATAAAACCGCGCCAAACGTCTCTCGTCAGGCCGTGCTCTCTCCAATAATTCGCTTTCACCGAGGCAATAGCCGAGATCGTGGTCACGGTGAACGAATAAAACCGCGCCAAACGTCTCTCGTCAGGCCGTGCTCTCTCCAATAATTCGCTTTCACCGAGGCAATAGGCGAGATCGTGGTCACGGTGAACGAATAAAACCGTGCCAAACGTCTCTCGTCAGGCCGTGCTCTCTCCAATAATTCGCTTTCACCGAGGCAATAGCCGAGATCGTGGTCACGGTGAACGAATAAAACCGCGCCAAGCGTCTCTCGTCAGGCCGTGCTCTCTCCAATAATTCGCTTTCACCGAGGCAATAGCCGAGATCGTGGTCACGGTGAACAAATAAAACCGCGCCAAACGTCTCTCGTCAGGCCGTGCTCTCTCCAATAATTCGCTTTCACCGAGGCAATAGCCGAGATCGTGGTCACGGTGAACGAATAAAACGGCGCCAAACGTCTCTCGTCAGGCCGTGCTCTCTCCAATAATTCGCTTTCACCGAGGCAATAGGCGAGATCGTGGTCACGGTGAACGAGTAAAACGGCGCCAAACGTCTCTCGTCAGGCCGTGCTCTCTCCAGTAATTCGCTTTCACCGAGGCAATAGGCGAGATCGTGGTCACGGTGAACGAATAAAACCGCGCCAAACGTCTCTCGTCAGGCCGTGCTCTCTCCAATAATTCGCTTTCACCGAGGCAATAGCCGAGATCGTGGTCACGGTGAACGAGTAAAACGGCGCCAAACGTCTCTCGTCAGGCCGTGCTCTCTCCAATAATTCGCTTTCACCGAGGCAATAGGCGAGATCGTGGTCACGGTGAACGAGTAAAACGGCGCCAAACGTCTCTCGTCAGGCCGTGCTCTCTCCAATAATTCGCTTTCACCGAGGCAATAGCCGAGATCGTGGTCACGGTGAACGAATAAAACCGCGCCAAACGTCTCGTCAGGCCGTGCTCTCTCCAATAATTCGCTTTCACCGAGGCAATAGGCGAGATCGTGGTCACGGTGAACGAGTAAAACGGCGCCAAACGTCTCTCGTCAGGCCGTGCTCTCTCCAATAATTCGCTTTCACCGAGGCACTAGCCGAGATCGTGGTCACGGTGAACGAATAAAACCGCGCCAAACGTCTCTCGTCAGGCCGTGCTCTCTCCAATAATTCGCTTTCACCGAGGCAATAGCCGAGATCGTGGTCACGGTGAACGAATAAAACCGCGCCAAACGTCTCTCGTCAGGCCGTGCTCTCTCCAATAATTCGCTTTCACCGAGGCAATAGCCGAGATCGTGGTCACGGTGAACGAATAAAACCGCGCCAAACGTCTCTCGTCAGGCCGTGCTCTCTCCAATAATTCGCTTTCACCGAGGCAATAGCCGAGATCGTGGTCACGGTGAACGAATAAAACCGCGCCAAACGTCTCTCGTCAGGCCGTGCTCTCTCCAATAATTCGCTTTCACCGAGGCAATAGGCGAGATCGTGGTCACGGTGAACGAATAAAACGGCGCCAAACGTCTCTCGTCAGGCCGTGCTCTCTCCAATAATTCGCTTTCACCGAGGCAATAGGCGAGATCGTGGTCACGGTGAACGAGTAAAACGGCGCCAAACGTCTCTCGTCAGGCCGTGCTCTCTCCAATAATTCGCTTTCACCGAGGCAATAGGCGAGATCGTGGTCACGGTGAACGAGTAAAACGGCGCCAAACGTCTCTCGTCAGGCCGTGCTCTCTCCAATAATTCGCTTTCACCGAGGCAATAGCCGAGATCGTGGTCACGGTGAACGAATAAAACCGCGCCAAACGTCTCTCGTCAGGCCGTGCTCTCTCCAATAATTCGCTTTCACCGAGGCAATAGCCGAGATCGTGGTCACGGTGAACGAATAAAACCGCGCCAAACGTCTCTCGTCAGGCCGTGCTCTCTCCAATAATTCGCTTTCACCGAGGCAATAGGCGAGATCGTGGTCACGGTGAACGAGTAAAACGGCGCCAAACGTCTCTCGTCAGGCCGTGCTCTCTCCAATAATTCGCTTTCACCGAGGCAATAGGCGAGATCGTGGTCACGGTGAACGAGTAAAACGGCGCCAAACGTCTCTCGTCAGGCCGTGCTCTCTCCAATAATTCGCTTTCACCGAGGCAATAGCCGAGATCGTGGTCACGGTGAACGAATAAAACCGCGCCAAACGTCTCTCGTCAGGCCGTGCTCTCTTCAATAATTCGCTTTCACCGAGGCAATAGCCGAGATCGTGGTCACGGTGAACGAATAAAACCGCGCCGAACGTCTCTCGTCAGGCCGTGCTCTCTACAATAATTCGCTTTCACCGAGGCAATAGCCGAGATCGTGGTCACGGTGAACGAATAAAACGGCGCCAAACGTCTCTCGTCAGGCCGTGCTCTCTCCAATATTTCGCTTTCACCGAGGCAATAGCCGAGATCGTGGTCACGGTGAACGAATAAAACCGCGCCAAACGTCTCTCGTCAGGCCGTGCTCTCTCCAATAATTCGCTTTCACTGAGGCAATAGCCGAGATCGTGGTCACGGTGAACGAATAAAACCGCGCCAAACGTCTCTCGTCAGGCCGTGCTCTCTCCAATAATTCGCTTTCACCGAGGCAATAGCCGAGATCGTGGTCACGGTGAACGAATAAAACCGCGCCAAACGTCTCTCGTCAGGCCGTGCTCTCTCCAATAATTCGCTTTCACCGAGGCAATAGGCGAGATCGTGGTCACGGTGAACGAATAAAACCGCGCCAAACGTCTCTCGTCAGGCCGTGCTCTCTCCAATAATTCGCTTTAACCGAGGCAATAGCCGAGATCGTGGTCACGGTGAACGAATAAAACCGCGCCAAACGTCTCTCGTCAGGCCGTGCTCTCTCCAATAATTCGCTTTCACCGAGGCAATAGCCGAGATCGTGGTCACTGTGAACAAATAAAACCGCGCCAAACGTCTCTCGTCAGGCCGTGCTCTCTCCAATAATTCGCTTTCACCGAGGCAATAGCCGAGATCGTGGTCACGGTGAACGAATAAAACGGCGCCAAACGTCTCTCGTCAGGCCGTGCTCTCTCCAATAATTCGCTTTCACCGAGGCAATAGGCGAGATCGTGGTCACGGTGAACGAGTAAAACGGCGCCAAACGTCTCTCGTCAGGCCGTGCTCTCTACAATAATTCGCTTTCACCGAGGCAATAGGCGAGATCGTGGTCACGGTGAACGAATAAAACCGCGCCAAACGTCTCTCGTCAGGCCGTGCTCTCTCCAATAATTCGCTTTCACCGAGGCAATAGCCGAGATCGTGGTCACGGTGAACGAGTAAAACGGCGCCAAACGTCTCTCGTCAGGCCGTGTTCTCTCCAATAATTCGCTTTCACCGAGGCAATAGGCGAGATCGTGGTCACGGTGAACGAGTAAAACGGCGCCAAACGTCTCTCGTCAGGCCGTGCTCTCTCCAATAATTCGCTTTCACCGAGGCAATAGCCGAGATCGTGGTCACGGTGAACGAATAAAACCGCGCCAAACGTCTCGTCAGGCCGTGCTCTCTCCAATAATTCGCTTTCACCGAGGCAATAGGCGAGATCGTAGTCACGGTGAACGAGTAAAACGGCGCCAAACGTCTCTCGTCAGGCCGTGCTCTCTCCAATAATTCGCTTTCACCGAGGCACTAGCCGAGATCGTGGTCACGGTGAACGAATAAAACCGCGCCAAACGTCTCTCGTCAGGCCGTGCTCTCTCCAATAATTCGCTTTCACCGAGGCAATAGCCGAGATCGTGGTCACGGTGAACGAATAAAACCGCGCCGAACGTCTCTCGTCAGGCCGTGCTCTCCAATAATTCGCTTTCACCGAGGCAATAGCCGAGATCGTGGTCACGGTGAACGAATAAAACCGCGCCAAACGTCTCTCGTCAGGCCGTGCTCTCTCCAATAATTCGCTTTCACCGAGGCAATAGCCGAGATCGTGGTCACGGTGAACGAATAAAACCGCGCCAAACGTCTCTCGTCAGGCCGTGCTCTCTCCAATAATTCGCTTTCACTGAGGCAATAGCCGAGATCGTGGTCACGGTGAACGAATAAAACCGCGCCAAACGTCTCTCGTCAGGCCGTGCTCTCTCCAATAATTCGCTTTCACCGAGGCAATAGCCGAGATCGTGGTCACGGTGAACGAATAAAACCGCGCCAAACCTCTCTCGTCATCCGTGCTCTCTCCAATAATTCGCTTTCACCGAGGCAATAGGCGAGATCGTGGTCACGGTGAACGAATAAAACCGCGCCAAACGTCTCTCGTCAGGCCGTGCTCTCTCCAATAATTCGCTTTCACCGAGGCAATAGCCGAGATCGTGGTCACGGTGAACGAATAAAACCGCGCCAAACGTCTCTCGTCAGGCCGTGCTCTCTCCAATAATTCGCTTTCACCGAGGCAATAGCCGAGATCGTGGTCACGGTGAACGAACAAAACCGCGCCAAAAGTCTCTCGTCAGGCCGTGCTCTCTCCAATAATTCGCTTTCACCGAGGCAATAGCCGAGATCGTGGTCACGGTGAACGAATAAAACGGCGCCAAACGTCTCTCGTCAGGCCGTGCTCTCTCCAATAATTCGCTTTCACCGAGGCAATAGGCGAGATCGTGGTCACGGTGAACGAGTAAAACGGCGCCAAACGTCTCTCGTCAGGCCGTGCTCTCTCCAATAATTCGCTTTCACCGAGGCAATAGGCGAGATCGTGGTCACGGTGAACGAATAAAACCGCGCCAAACGTCTCTCGTCAGGCCGTGCTCTCTCCAATAATTCGCTTTCACCGAGGCAATAGCCGAGATCGTGGTCACGGTGAACGAGTAAAACGGCGCCAAACGTCTCTCGTCAGGCCGTGCTCTCTCCAATAATTCGCTTTCACCGAGGCAATAGGCGAGATCGTGGTCACGGTGAACGAGTAAAACGGGGCCAAACGTCTCTCGTCAGGCCGTGCTCTCTCCAATAATTCGCTTTCACCGAGGCAATAGCCGAGATCGTGGTCACGGTGAACGAATAAAACCGCGCCAAACGTCTCTCGTCAGGCCGTGCTCTCTCCAATAATTCGCTTTCACCGAGGCAATAGCCGAGATCGTGGTCACGGTGAACGAATAAAACCGCGCCAAACGTCTCTCGTCAGGCCGTGCTCTCTCCAATAATTCGCTTTCACCGAGGCAATAGGCGAGATCGTGGTCACGGTGAACGAGTAAAACGGCGCCAAACGTCTCTCGTCAGGCCGTGCTCTCTCCAATAATTCGCTTTCACCGAGGCAATAGCCGAGATCGTGGTCACGGTGAACGAATAAAACCGCGCCAAACGTCTCGTCAGGCCGTGCTCTCTCCAATAATTCGCTTTCACCGAGGCAATAGGCGAGATCGTGGTCACGGTGAACGAGTAAAACGGCGCCAAACGTCTCTCGTCAGGCCGTGCTCTCTCCAATAATTCGCTTTCACCGAGGCACTAGCCGAGATCGTGGTCACGGTGAACGAATAAAACCGCGCCAAACGTCTCTCGTCAGGCCGTGCTCTCTCCAATAATTCGCTTTCACCGAGGCAATAGCCGAGATCGTGGTCACGGTGAACGAATAAAACCGCGCCAAACGTCTCTCGTCAGGCCGTGCTCTCTCCAATAATTCGCTTTCACCAAGGCAATAGCCGAGATCGTGGTCACGGTGAACGAATAAAACCGCGCCAAACGTCTCTCGTCAGGCCGTGCTCTCTCCAATAATATGCTTTCACCGAGGCAATAGCGAGATCGTGGTCCACGGTGAACGAATAAAACCGCGCCAAACGTCTCTCGTCAGGCCGTGCTCTCTCCAATAATTCGCTTTCACCGAGGCAATAGGCGAGATCGTGGTCACGGTGAACGAATAAAACGGCGCCAAACGTCTCTCGTCAGGCCGTGCTCTCTCCAATAATTCGCTTTCACCGAGGCAATAGGCGAGATCGTGGTCACGGTGAACGAGTAAAACGGCGCCAAACGTCTCTCGTCAGGCCGTGCTCTCTCCAATAATTCGCTTTCACCGAGGCAATAGGCGAGATCGTGGTCACGGTGAACGAGTAAAACGGCGCCAAACGTCTCTCGTCAGGCCGTGCTCTCTCCAATAATTCGCTTTCACCGAGGCAATAGCCGAGATCGTGGTCACGGTGAACGAATAAAACCGCGCCAAACGTCTCTCGTCAGGCCGTGCTCTCTCCAATAATTCGCTTTCACCGAGGCAATAGCCGAGATCGTGGTCACGGTGAACGAATAAAACCGCGCCAAACGTCTCTCGTCAGGCCGTGCTCTCTCCAATAATTCGCTTTCACCGAGGCAATAGGCGAGATCGTGGCCACGGTGAACGAGTAAAACGGCGCCAAAACGTCTCTCGTCAGGCCGTGCTCTCTCCAATAATTCGCTTTCACCGAGGCAATAGGCGAGATCGTGGTCACGGTGAACGAGTAAAACGGCGCCAAACGTCTCTCGTCAGGCCGTGCTCTCTCCAATAATTCGCTTTCACCGAGGCAATAGCCGAGATCGTGGTCACGGTGAACGAATAAAACCGCGCCAAACGTCTCTCGTCAGGCCGTGCTCTCTCCAATAATTCGCTTTCACCGAGGCAATAGGCGAGATCGTGGTCACGGTGAACGAATAAAACCGCGCCGAACGTCTCTCGTCAGGCCGTGCTCTCTCCAATAATTCGCTTTCACCGAGGCAATAGCCGAGATCGTGGTCACGGTGAACGAATAAAACCGCGCCAAACGTCTCTCGTCAGGCCGTGCTCTCTCCAATAATTCGCTTTCACCGAGGCAATAGCCGAGATCGTGGTCACGGTGAACAAATAAAACCGCGCCAAACGTCTCTCGTCAGGCCGTGCTCTCTCCAATAATTCGCTTTCACCGAGGCAATAGCCGAGATCGTGGTCACGGTGAACGAATAAAACGGCGCCAAACGTCTCTCGTCAGGCCGTGCTCTCTCCAATAATTCGCTTTCACCGATGCAATAGGCGAGATCGTGGTCACGGTGAACGAGTAAAACGGCGCCAAACGTCTCTCGTCAGGCCGTGCTCTCTCCAATAATTCGCTTTCACCGAGGCAATAGGCGAGATCGTGGTCACGGTGAACGAATAAAACCGCGCCAAACGTCTCTCGTCAGGCCGTGCTCTCTCCAATAATTCGCTTTCACCGAGGCAATAGCCGAGATCGTGGTCACGGTGAACGAATAAAACCGCGCCAAACGTCTCTTGTCAGGCCGTGCTCTCTCCAATAATTCGCTTTCACCGAGGCAATAGCCGAGATCGTGGTCACGGTGAACGAATAAAACCGCGCCAAACGTCTCTCGTTAGGCCGTGCTCTCTCCAATAATTCGCTTTCACCGAGACAATAGCCGAGATCGTGGTCACGGTGAACGAATAAAACCGCGCCAAACGTCTCTCGTCAAGCCGTGCTCTCTCCAATAATTCGCTTTCACCGAGGCAATAGCCGAGATCGTGGTCACGGTGAACGAATAAAACCGCGCCAAACGTCTCTCGTCAGGCCGTGCTCTCTCCAATAATTCGCTTTCACCGAGGCAATAGCCGAGATCGTGGTCACGGTGAACGAATAAAACCGCGCCAAACGTCTCTCGTCAGGCCGTGCTCTCTCCAATAATTCGCTTTCACCGAGGCAATAGGCGAGATCGTGGTCACGGTGAACGAGTAAAACGGCGCCAAACGTCTCTCGTCAGGCCGTGCTCTCTCCAATAATTCGCTTTCACCGAGACAATAGCCGAGATTGTGGTCACGGTGAACGAATAAAACCGCGCCAAACGTCTCTCGTCAGGCCGTGCTCTCTCCAATAATTCGCTTTCACCGAGGCAATAGCCGAGATCGTGGTCACGGTGAACGAATAAAACCGCGCCAAACGTCTCTCGTCAGGCCGTGCTCTCTCCAATAATTTGCTTTCACCGAGGCAATAGCCGAGATCGTGGTCACGGTGAACGAATAAAACCGCGCCAAACGTCTCTCGTCAGGCCGTGCTCTCTCCAATAATTCGCTTTCACCGAGGCAATAGGCGAGATCGTGGTCACGGTGAACGAGTAAAACGGCGCCAAACGTCTCTCGTGAGGCCGTGCTCTCTCCAATAATTCGCTTTCACCGAGACAATAGCCGAGATCGTGGTCACGGTGAACGAATAAAACCGCGCCAAACGTCTCTCGTCAGGCCGTGCTCTCTCCAATAATTCGCTTTCACCGAGGCAATAGCCGAGATCGTGGTCACGGTGAACGAATAAAACCGCGCCAAACGTCTCTCGTCAGGCCGTGCTCTCTCCAATAATTCGCTTTCACCGAGGCAATAGGCGAGATCGTGGTCACGGTGAACGAGTAAAACGGCGCCAAACGTCTCTCGTCAGGCCGTGCTCTCTCCAATAATTCGCTTTCACCGAGACAATAGCCGAGATCGTGGTCACGGTGAACGAATAAAACCGCGCCAAACGTCTCTCGTCAGGCCGTGCTATCTCCAATAATTCGCTTTCACCGAGACAATAGTCGAGATCGTGGTCACGGTGAACGAATAAAACCGCGCCAAACGTCTCTCGTCAGGCCGTGCTCTCTCCAATAATTCGCTTTCACCGAGGCAATAGCCGAGATCGTGGTCACGGTGAACGAATAAAACCGCGCCAAACGTCTCTCGTCAGGTCGTGCTCTCTCCAATAATTCGCTTTCACCGAGGCAATAGGCGAGATCGTGGTCACGGTGAACGAGTAAAACGGCGCCAAACGTCTCTCGTCAGGCCGTGCTCTCTCCAATAATTCGCTTTCACCGAGACAATAGCCGAGATCGTGGTCACGGTGAACGAATAAAACCGCGCCAAACGTCTCTCGTCAGGCCGTGCTCTCTGCAATAATTCGCTTTCACCGAGGCAATAGCCGAGATCGTGGTCACGGTGAACGAATAAAACCGCGCCAAACGTCTCTCGTCAGGCCGTGCTCTCTCCAATAATTCGCTTTCACCGAGGCAATAGCCGAGATCGTGGTCACGGTGAACGAATAAAACCGCGCCAAACGTCTCTCGTCAGGCCGTGCTCTCTCCAATAATTCGCTTTCACCGAGACAATAGCCGAGATCGTGGTCACGGTGAACGAATAAAACCGCGCCAAACGTCTCTCGTCAGGCCGTGCTCTCTCCAATAATTCGCTTTCACCGAGACAATAGCCGAGATCGTGGTCACGGTGAACGAATAAAACCGCGCCAAACGTCTCTCGTCAGGCCGTGCTCTCTCCAATAATTCGCTTTCACCGAGGCAATAGCCGAGATCGTGGTCACGGTGAACGAATAAAACCGCGCAAAACGTCTCTCGTCAGGCCGTGCTCTCTCCAATAATTCGCTTTCACCGAGGCAATAGGCGAGATCGTGGTCACGGTGAACGAGTAAAACGGCGCCAAACGTCTCTCGTCAGGCCGTGCTCTCTCCAATAATTCGCTTTCACCGAGACAATAGCCGAGATCGTGGTCACGGTGAACGAATAAAACAGCGCCAAACGTCTCTCGTCAGGCCGTGCTCTCTCCAATAATTCGCTTTCACCGAGGCAATAGGCGAGATCGTGGTCACGGTGAACGAATAAAACCGCGCCAAACGTCTCTCGTCAGGCCGTGCTCTCTCCAATAATTCGCTTTCACCGAGGCAATAGCCGAGATCGTGGTCACGGTGAACGAATAAAGCCGCGCCGAACGTCTCTCGTCAGGCCGTGCTCTCTCCAATAATTCGCTTTCACCGAGGCAATAGCCGAGATCGTGGTCACGGTGAACGAATAAAACCGCGCCAAACGTCTCTCGTCAGGCCGTGCTCTCTCCAATAATTCGCTTTCACCGAGGCAATAGCCGAGATCGTGGTCACGGTGAACGAATAAAACCGCGCCGAACGTCTCTCGTCAGGCCGTGCTCTCTCCAATAACTCGCTTTCACCGAGACAATAGCCGAGATCGTGGTCACGGTGAACGAATAAAACCGCGCCGAACGTCTCTCGTCAGGCCGTGCTCTCTCCAATAATTCGCTTTCACCGAGGCAATAGCCGAGATCGTGGTCACGGTGAACGAATAAAACCGCGCCGAACGTCTCTCGTCAGGCCGTGCTCTCTCCAATAATTCGCTTTCACCGAGGCAATAGCCGAGATCGTGGTCACGGTGAACGAATAAAACCGCGCCGAACGTCTCTCGTCAGGCCGTGCTCTCTCCAATAATTCGCTTTCACCGAGGCAATAGCCGAGATCGTGGTCACGGTGAACGAATAAAACCGCGCCGAACGTCTCTTTCGTCAGGCCGTGCTCTCTCCAATAAATCGCTTTCACCGAGGCAATAGCCGAGATCGTGGTCACGGTGAACGAATAAAACCGCGCCGAACGTCTCTCGTCAGGCCGTGCTCTCTCCAATAATTCGCTTTCACCGAGGCAATAGCCGAGATCGTGGTCACGGTGAACGAATAAAACCGCGCCGAACGTCTCTCGTCAGGCCGTGCTCTCTCCAATAATTCGCTTTCACCGAGGCAATAGCCGAGATCGTGGTCACGGTGAACGAATAAAACCGCGCCGAACGTCTCTCGTAAGGCCGTGCTCTCTCCAATAATTCGCTTTCACCGAGGCAATAGCCGAGATCGTGGTCACGGTGAACGAATAAAATCGCGCCAAACGTCTCTCGTCAGGCCGTGCTCTCTCCAATAATTCGCTTTCACCGAGGCAATAGACGCCGTCGTGGTCACGGTGAACGAATAAAACCGCGCCAAACGTCTCTCGTCAGGCCGTGCTCTCTCCAATAATTCGCTTTCACCGAGGAAATAGCCGAGATCGTGGTCACGGTGAACGAATAAAACCGCGCCGAACGTCTCTCGTCAGGCCGTGCTCTCTCCAATAATTCGCTTTCACCGAGGCAATAGCCGAGATCGTGGTCACGGTGAACGAATAAAACCGCGCCAAACGTCTCTCGTCAGGCCGTGCTCTCTCCAATAATTCGCTTTCACCGAGGCAATAGCCGAGATCGTGGTCACGGTGAACGAATAAAACCGCGCCAAACGTCTCTCGTCAGGCCGTGCTCTCTCCAATAATTCGCTTTCACCGAGGCAATAGCCGAGATCGTGGTCACGGTGAACGAATAAAACCGCGCCAAACGTCTCTCGTCAGGCCCGTGCTCTCTCCAATAATTCGCTTTCACCGAGGCAATAGCCGAGATCGTGGTCACGGTGAACGAATAAAACCGCGCCAAACGTCTCTCGTCAGGCCGTGCTCTCTCCAATAATTCGCTTTCACCGAGGCAATAGCCGAGATCGTGGTCACGGTGAACGAATAAAACCGCGCCAAACGTCTCTCGTCAGGCCGTGCTCTCTCCAATAATTCGCTTTCACCGAGGCAATAGCCGAGATCGTGGTCACGGTGAACGAATAAAACCGCGCCAAACGTCTCTCGTCAGGCCGTGCTCTCTCCAATAATTCGCTTTCACCGAGGCAATAGACGCCGTCGTGGTCACGGTGAACGAATAAAACCGCGCCGAACGTCTCTCGTCAGGCCGTGATCTCTCCAATAATTCGCTTTCACCGAGGCAATAGCCGAGATCGTGGTCACGGTGAACGAATAAAACCGCGCCAAACGTCTCTCGTCAGGCCGTGCTCTCTCCAATAATTCGCTTTCACCGAGGCAATAGCCGAGATCGTGGTCACGGGTGAACGAATAAAACCGCGCCGAACGTCTCTCGTCAGGCCGTGCTCTCTCCAATAATTCGCTTTCACGGAGGCAATAGCCGAGATCGTGGTCACGGTGAACGAATAAAACCGCGCCAAACGTCTCTCGTCAGGCCGTGCTCTCTCCAATAATTCGCTTTCACCGAGGCAATAGACGCCGTCGTGGTCACGGTGAACGAATAAAACCGCGCCGAACGTCTCTCGTCAGGCCGTGCTCTCTCCAATAATTCGCTTTCACCGAGGCAATAGCCGAGATCGTGGTCATGGTGAACGAATAAAACCGCGCCAAACGTCTCTCGTCAGGCCGTGCTCTCTCCAATAATTCGCTTTCACCGAGGCAATAGCCGAGATCGTGGTCACGGTGAACGAATAAAACCGCGCCAAACGTCTCTCGTCAGGCCGTGCTCTCTCCAATAATTCGCTTTCACCGAGGCAATAGCCGAGATCGTGGTCACGGTGAACGAATAAAACCGCGCCGAACGTCTCTCGTCAGGCCGTGCTCTCTCCAATAATTCGCTTTCACCGTGGCAATAGCCGAGATCGTGGTCACGGTGAACGAATAAAACCGCGCCGAACGTCTCTCGTCAGGCCGTGCTCTCTCCAATAATTCGCTTTCACCGAGGCAATAGCCGAGATCGTGGTCACGGTGAACGAATAAAACCGCGCCAAACGTCTCTCGTCATTCCGTGCTCTCTCCAATAATTCGCTTTCACCGAGGCAATAGCCGAGATCGTGGTCACGGTGAACGAATAAAACCGCGCCGAACGTCTCTCGTCAGGCCGTGCTCTCTCCAATAAGTCCCTTTCACCGAGGCAATAGCCGAGATCGTGGTCACGGTGAACGAATTAACCGCGCCGAACGTCTCTCGTCAGGCCGTGCTCTCTCCAATAATTCGCTTTCACCGAGGCAATAGCCGAGATCGTGGTCACGGTGAACAAATAAAACCGCGCCAAACGTCTCTCGTCAGGCCGTGCTCTCTCCAATAATTCGCTTTCACCGAGGCAATAGCCGAGATCGTGGTCACGGTGAACGAATAAAACCGCGCCAAACGTCTCTCGTCAGGCCGTGCTCTCTCCAATAATTCGCTTTCACCGAGGCAATAGACGCCGTCGTGGTCACGGTGAACGAATAAAACCGCGCCAAACGTCTCTCGTCAGGCCGTGCTCTCTCCAATAATTCGCTTTCACCGAGGCAATAGACGCCGTCGTGGTCATGGTGAACGAATAAAACCGCGCCAAACGTCTCTCGTCAGGCCGTGCTCTCTCCAATAATTCGCTTTCACCGAGGCAATAGCCGAGATCGTGGTCACGGTGAACGAATAAAACCGCGCCAAACGTCTCTCGTCAGGCCGTGCTCTCTCCAATAATTCGCTTTCACCGAGGAAATAGACGCCGTCGTGGTCACGGTGAACGAATAAAACCGCGCCAAACGTCTCTCGTCAGGCCGTGCTCTCTCCAATAATTCGCTTTCACCGAGGCAATAGACGCCGTCGTGGTCACGGTGAACGAATAAAACCGCGCCAAACGTCTCTCGTCAGGCCGTGCTCTCTCCAATAATTCGCTTTCACCGAGGCAATAGCCGAGATCGTGGTCACGGTGAACGAATAAAACCGCGCCAAACGTCTCTCGTCAGGCCGTGCTCTCTCCAATAATTCGCTTTCACCGAGGCAATAGACGCCGTCGTGGTCACGGTGAACGAATAAAACCGCGCCAAACGTCTCTCGTCAGGCCGTGCTCTCTCCAATAATTCGCTTTCACCGAGGCAATTGACGCCGTCGTGGTCACGGTGAACGAATAAAACCGCGCCAAACGTCTCTCGTCAGGCCGTGCTCTCTCCAATAATTCGCTTTCACCGAGGCAATAGCCGAGATCGTGGTCACGGTGAACGAATAAAAGCGCACCAATCGTCTCTCGTCAGGCCGTGCTCTCTCCGATAATTCGCTTTCACCGAGGCAATAGCCGAGATCGTGGTCACGGTGAACGAATAAAACCGCGCCAAACGTCTCTCGTCAGGCCGTGCTCTCTCCAATAATTCGCTTTCACCGAGGCAATAGCCGAGATCGTGGTCACGGTGAACGAATAAAACCGCGCCGAACGTCTCTCGTCAGGCCGTGCTCTCTCCAATAATTCGCTTTCTCCGAGGCAATAGCCGAGATCGTGGTCACGGTGAACGAATAAAAACCGCGCCGAACGTCTCTCGTCAGGCCGTGCTCTCTCCAATAATTCGCTTTCACCGAGGCAATAGCCGAGATCGTGGTCACGGTGAACGAATAAAACCGCGCCAAACGTCTCTCGTCAGGCCGTGCTCTCTCCAATAATTCGCTTTCACCGAGGCGATAGCCGAGATCGTGGTCAAGGTGAACGAATAAAACCGCGCCAAACGTCTCTCGTCAGGCCGTGCTCTCTCCAATAATTCGCTTTCACCGAGGCAATAGACGCCGTCGTGGTCACGGTGAACGAATAAAACCGCGCCAAACGTCTCTCGTCAGGCCGTGCTCTCTCCAATAATTCGCTTTCACCGAGGCAATAGACGCCGTCGTGGTCATGGTGAACGAATAAAACCGCGCCAAACGTCTCTCGTCTGGCCGTGCTCTCTCCAATAATTCGCTTTCACCGAGGCAATAGATGCCGTCGTGGTCACGGTGAACGAATAAAACCGCGCCAAACGTCTCTCGTCAGGCCGTGCTCTCTCCAATAATTCGCTTTCACCGAGGCAATAGATGCCGTCGTGGTCACGGTGAACGAATAAAACCGCGCCAAACGTCTCTCGTCAGGCCGTGCTCTCCCCAATAATTCGCTTTCACCGAGGCAATAGACGCCGTCGTGGTCACGGTGAACGAATAAAACCGCGCCAAACGTCTCTCGTCAGGCCGTGCTCTCTCCAATAATTCGCTTTCACCGAGGCAATAGCCGAGATCGTGGTCACGGTGAACGAATAAAACCGCGCCAAACGTCTCTCGTCAGGCCGTGCTCTCTCCAATAATTCGCTTTCACCGAGGCAATAGACGCCGTCGTGGTCACGGTGAACGAATAAAACCGCGCCAAACGTCTCTCGTCAGGCCGTGCTCTCTCCAATAATTTGCTTTCACCGAGGCAATAGACGCCGTCGTGGTCACGGTGAACGAATAAAACCGCGCCAAACGTCTCTCGTCAGGCCGTGCTCTCTCCAATAATTCGCTTTCACCGAGGCAATAGCCGAGATCGTGGTCACGGTGAACGAATAAAACCGCGCCGAACGTCTCTCGTCAGGCCGTGCTCTCTCCAATAATTCGCTTTCACCGAGGCAATAGCCGAGATCGTGGTCACGGTGAACGAATAAAACGGCGCCAAACGTCTCTCGTCAGGCCGTGCTCGCTCCAATAATTCGCTTTCACCGAGGCAATAGCCGAGATCGTGGTCACGGTGAACGAATAAAACGGCGCCAAACGTCTCTCGTCAGGCCGTGCTCGCTCCAATAATTCGCTTTCACCGAGGCAATAGCCGAGATCGTGGTCACGGTGAACGAATAAAACCGCGCCGAACGTCTCTCGTCAGGCCGTGCTCTCTCCAATAATTCGCTTTCACCGAGGCAATAGCCGAGATCGTGGTCACGGTGAACGAATAAAACGGCGCCAAACGACTCTCGTCAGGCCGTGCTCGCTCCAATAATTCGCTTTCACCGAGGCAATAGCCGAGATCGTGGTCACGGTGAACGAATAAAACCGCGCCGAACGTCTCTCGTCAGGCCGTGCTCTCTCCAATAATTCGCTTTCACCGAGGCAATAGCCGAGATCGTGGTCACGGTGAACGAATAAAACGGCGCCAAACGTCTCTCGTCAGGCCGTGCTCGCTCCAATAATTCGCTTTCACCGAGGCAATAGCCGAGATCGTGGTCACGGTGAACGAATAAAACGGCGCCAAACGTCTCTCGTCAGGCCGTGCTCGCTCCAATAATTCGCTTTCACCGAGGCAATAGCCGAGATCGTGGTCACGGTGAACGAATAAAACCGCGCCGAACGTCTCTCGTCAGGCCGTGCTCTCTCCAATAATTCGCTTTCACCGAGGCAATAGCCGAGATCGTGGTCACGGTGAACGAATAAAACGGCGCCAAACGTCTCTCGTCAGGCCGTGCTCGCTCCAATAATTCGCTTTCACCGAGGCAATAGCCGAGATTGTGGTCACGGTGAACGAATAAAACGGCGCCGAACGTCTCTCGTCAGGCCGTGCTCTCTCCAATAATTCGCTTTCACCGAGGCAATAGCCGAGATCGTGGTCACGGTGAACGAATAAAACGGCGCCGAACGTCTCTCGTCAGGCCGTGCTCTCTCCAATAATTCGCTTTCACCGAGGCAATAGCCGAGATCGTGGTCACGGTGAACGAATAAAACCGCGCCGAACGTCTCTCGTCAGGCCGTGCTCTCTCCAATAATTCGCTTTCACCGAGGCAATAGCCGAGATCGTGGTCACGGTGAACGAATAAAACCGCGCCGAACGTCTCTCGTCAGGCCGTGCTCTCTCCAATAATTCGCTTTCACCGAGGCAATAGCCGAGATCGTGGTCACGGTGAACGAATAAAACGGCGCCGAACGTCTCTCGTCAGGCCGTGCTCTCTCCAATAATTCGCTTTCACCGAGGCAATAGCCGAGATCGTGGTCACGGTGAACGAATAAAACGGCGCCGAACGTCTCTCGTCAGGCCGTGCTCTCTCCAATAATTCGCTTTCACCGAGGCAATAGCCGAGATCGTGGTCACGGTGAACGAATAAAACCTCGCCGAACGTCTCTCGTCAGGCCGTGCTCTCTCCAATAATTCGTTTTCACCGAGGCAATAGCCGAGATCGTGGTCACGGTGAACGAATAAAACCGCGCCGAACGTCTCTCGTCAGGCCGTGCTCTCTCCAATAATTCGCTTTCACCGAGGCAATAGCCGAGATCGTGGTCACGGTGAACGAATAAAACCGCGCCAAACGTCTCTCGTCAGGCCGTGCTCTCTCCAATAATTCGCTTTCACCGAGGCAATAGCCGAGATCGTGGTCACGGTGAACGAATAAAACGGCGCCGAACGTCTCTCGTCAGGCCGTGCTCTCTACAATAATTCGCTTTCACCGAGGCAATAGCCGAGATCGTGGTCACGGTGAACGAATAAAACGGCGCCGAACGTCTCTCGTCAGGCCGTGCTCTCTCCAATAATTCGCTTTCACCGAGGCAATAGCCGAGATCGTGGTCACGGTGAACGAATAAAACCGCGCCGAACGTCTCTCGTCAGGCCGTGCTCTCTCCAATAATTCGCTTTCACCGAGGCAATAGCCGAGATCGTGGTCACGGTGAACGAATAAAACCGCGCCGAACGTCTCTCGTCAGGCCGTGCTCTCTCCAATAATTCGCTTTCACCGAGGCAATAGCCGAGATCGTGGTCACGGTGAACGAATAAAACGGCGCCGAGCGTCTCTCGTCAGGCCGTGCTCTCTCCAATAATTCGCTTTCACCGAGGCAATAGCCGAGATCGTGGTCACGGTGAACGAATAAAACGGCGCCGAACGTCTCTCGTCAGGCCGTGCTCTCTCCAATAATTCGCTTTCACCGAGGCAATAGCCGAGATCGTGGTCACGGTGAACGAATAAAACCGCGCCAAACGTCTCTCGTCAGGCCGTGCTCTCTCCAATAATTCGCTTTCACCGAGGCAATAGCCGAGATCGTGGTCACGGTGAACGAATAAAACCGCGCCGAACGTCTCTCGTCAGGCCGTGCTCTCTTTAATAATTCGCTTTCACCGAGGCAATAGCCGAGATCGTGGTCACGGTGAACGAATAAAACCGCGCCAAACGTCTCTCGTCAGGCCGTGCTCTCTCCAATAATTCGCTTTCACCGAAGCAATAGCCGAGATCGTAGTCACGGTGAACGAATAAAACGGCGCCGAACGTCTCTCGTCAGGCCGTGCTCTCTCCAATAATTCGCTTTCACCGAGGCAATAGTCGAGATCGTGGTCACGGTGAACGAATAAAACCGCGCCGAACGTCTCTCGTCAGGCCGTGCTCTCTCCAATAATTCGCTTTCACCGAGGCAATAGCCGAGATCGTGGTCACGGTGAACGAATAAAACCGCGCCAAACGTCTCTCGTCAGGCCGTGCTCTCTCCAATAATTCGCTTTCACCGAGGCAATAGCCGAGATCGTGGTCACGGTGAACGAATAAAACCGCGCCAAACGTCTCTCGTCAGGCCGTGCTCTCTCCAATAATTCGCTTTCACCGAGGCAATAGCCGAGATCGTGGTCACGGTGAACGAATAAAACCGCGCCAAACGTCTCTCGTCAGGCCGTGCTCTCTCCAATAATTCGCTTTCACCGAGGCAATAGCCGAGATCGTGGTCACGGTGAACGAATAAAACGGCGCCGAACGTCTCTCGTCAGGCCGTGCTCTCTCCAATAATTCGCTTTCACCGACGCAATAGCCGAGATCGTGGTCACGGTGAACGAATAAAACGGCGCCAAACGTCTCTCGTCAGGCCGTGCTCTCTCCAATAATTCGCTTTCACCGAGGCAATAGCCGAGATCGTGGTCACGGTGAACGAATAAAACCGCGCCAAACGTCTCTCGTCAGGCCGTGCTCTCTCCAATAATTCGCTTTCACCGAGGCAATAGCCGAGATCGTGGTCACGGTGAACGAACAAGACGGCGCCGAACGTCTCTCGTCAGGCCGTGCTCTCTCCGATAATTCGCTTTCACCGAGGCAATAGCCGAGATCGTGGTCACGGTGAACGAATAAAACCGCGCCAAACGTCTCTCGTCAGGCCGTGCTCTCTCCAATAATTCGCTTTCACCGAGGCAATAGCCGAGATCGTGGTCACGGTGAACGAATAAGACGGCGCCGAACGTCTCTCGTCAGGCCGTGCTCTCTCCGATAATTCGCTTTCACCGAGGCAATAGCCGAGATCGTGGTCACGGTGAACGAATAAAACGGCGCCGAACGTCTCTCGTCAGGCCGTGCTCTCTCCAATAATTCGCTTTCACCGAGGCAATAGCCGAGATCGTGGTAACGGTGAACGAATAAAACGGCGCCGAACGTCTCTCGTCAGGCCGTGCTCTCTCCAATAATTCGCTTTCACCGAGGCAATAGCCGAGATCGTGGTCACGGTGAACGAATAAAACCGCGCCAAACGTCTCTCGTCAGGCCGTGCTCTCTCCAATAATTCGCTTTCACCGAGGCAATAGCCGAGATCGTGGTCACGGTGAACGAATAAAAACCGCGCCAAACGTCTCTCGTCAGGCCGTGCTCTCTCCAATAATTCGCTTTCCACCGAGGCAATAGCCGAGATCGTGGTCACGGTGAACGAATAAAACCGCGCCAAACGTCTCTCGTCAGGCCGTGCTCTCTCCAATAATTCGCTTTCACCGAGGCAATAGCCGAGATCGTGGTCACGGTGAACGAATAAAACCGCGCCAAACGTCTCTCGTAAGGCCGTGCTCTCTCCAATAATTCGCTTTCACCGAGGCAATAGCCGAGATCGTGGTCACGGTGAACGAATAAAACCGCGCCAAACGTCTCTCGTCAGGCCGTGCTCTCTCCAATAATTCGCTTTCACCGAGGCAATAGCCGAGATCGTGGTCACGGTGAACGAATAAAACCGCGCCAAACGTCTCTCGTCAGGCCGTGCTCTCTCGAATAATTCGCTTTCACCGAGGCAATAGCCGAGATCGTGGTCACGGTGAACGAATAAAACGGCGCCGAACGTCTCTCGTCAGGCCGTGCTCTCTCCAATAATTCGCTTTCACCGAGGCAATAGCCGAGATCGTGGTCACGGTGAACGATAAAACCGCGCCAAACGTCTCTCGTCAGGCCGTGCTCTCTCCAATAATTCGCTTTCACCGAGGCAATAGCCGAGATCGTGGTCACGGTGAACGAATAAAACGGCGCCGAACGTCTCTCGTCAGGCCGTGCTCTCTCCAATAATTCGCTTTCACCGAGGTGATAGCCGAGATCGTGGTCACGGTGAACGAATAAAACCGCGCCAAACGTCTCTCGTCAGGCCGTGCTCTCTCCAATAATTCGCTTTCACCGAGGCAATAGCCGAGATCGTGGTCACGGTGAACGAATAAATCGGCGCCGAACGTCTCTCGTCAGGCCGTGCTCTCTCCAATAATTCGCTTTCACCGAGGCAATAGCCGAGATCGTGGTCACGGTGAACGAATAAAACCGCGCCAAACGTCTCTCGTCAGGTAGTGCTCTCTCCAATAATTCGCTTTCACCGAGGCAATAGCCGAGATCGTGGTCACGGTGAACGAATAAAACCGCGCCAAACGTCTCTCGTCAGGCCGTGCTCTCTCCAATAATTCGCTTTCACCGAGGCAATAGCCGAGATCGTGGTCACGGTGAACGAATAAAACGGCGCCGAACGTCTCTCGTCAGGCCGTGCTCTCTCCAATAATTCGCTTTCGCCGAGGCAATAGCCGAGATCGTGGTCACGGTGAACGAATAAAACCGCGCCAAACGTCTCTCGTCAGGCCGTGCTCTCTCCAATAATATTCGCTTTCACCGAGGCAATAGCCGAGATCGTGGTCACGGTGAACGAATAAAAACGGCGCCGAACGTCTCCCGTCAGGCCGTGCTCTCTCCAATAATTCGCTTTCACCGAGGTAATAGCCGAGATCGTGGTCACGGTGAACGAATAAAACCGCGCCAAACGTCTCTCGTCAGGCCGTGCTCTCTCCAATATTCGCTTTCACCGAGGCAATAGCCGAGATCGTGGTCACGGTGAACGAATAAAAACGGCGCCCGAACGTCCTCTCGTCAGGCCGTGCTCTCTCCAATAATTCGCTTTCACCGAGGCAATAGCCGAGATCGTGGTCAAGGTGAACGAATAAAACCGCGCCAAACGTCTCTCGTCAGGCCGTGCTCTCTCCAATAATTCGCTTTCACCGAGGCAATAGCCGAGATCGTGGTCACGGTGAACGAATAAAACGGCGCCGAACGTCTCTCGTCAGGCCGTGCTCTCTCCAATAATTCGCTTTCACCGAGGCAATAGCCGAGATCGTGGTCACGGTGAACGAATAAAAACGGCGCCGAACGTCTCTCGTCAGGCCGTGCTCTCTCCAATAATTCGCTTTCACCGAGGCAATAGCCGAGATCGTGGTCACGGCGAACGAATAAAACGGCGCCGAACGTCTCTCGTCAGGCCGTGCTCTCTCCAATATTTCGCTTTCACCGAGGCAATAGCCGAGATCGTGGTCACGGTGAACGAATAAAACGGCGCCGAACGTCTCTCGTCAGGCCGTGCTCTCTCCAATAATTCGCTTTCACCGAGGCAATAGCCGAGATCGTGGGTCACGGTGAACGAATAAAACGGCGCCGAACGTCTCTCGTCAGGCCGTGCTCTCTCCAATAATTCGCTTTCACCGAGGCAATAGCCGAGATCGTGGTCACGGTGAACGAATAAAAACGGCGACGAACGTCCTCTCGTCAGGCCGTGCTCTCTCCAATAATTCGCTTTCACCGAGGCAATAGCCGAGATCGTGGTCACGGTGAACGAATTAAAACGGCGCCGAACGTCGCTCGTCAGGGCCGTGCTCTCTCCAATAATTCGCTTTCACCGAGGCAATAGCCGAG